>NW_020837962.1:27008608-27072553 GCF_003676395.1 Aethalodelphis obliquidens
CGCAGTCTCAGCGGCCACGGCTCACGGGCCCAGCCGCTCCGCGGCATGTGGGATCTTCCCGGACCGGGACACGAACCCGTGCTCCCCGCATCGGCAGGTGGATTCTCAACCACTGCGCCACCAGGGAAGCCCGAGATCCCAGTCTTGACACCATTAAGTTTTCCTAACATGTCACAAAGTTAATGTACTTTTATTTCTAAAGTTATTTAAGTTCTGTCATTCTTGCCACAGGATTTATGTGTTTGCTTAATACTACGAACAATTATTTTACAAGTTTCAGTTACTCTCATAGGTATTGTTTGAGTTTTTACTAGGTACTGGGCTAAATTCTTTGCATCCAACAACTTAATTAATTCTTACAGTAATTCTCTAGGAGGCAGGTACTGTTATTAGCCTCATTTTACAGATGAGGATTCAAAGTTTCAAAGCACTTATAAAATTTATTTATATCCTCAGAGTTAATAAGATCACAGTTTGGGGTTAGATAACTGATTTCTTGGGCTCCAAAACCTGTACTCTTAGATACTGTGCTGTCATTTTGTCCTAGAACATTTTAAGATGGCTGCTACATACAGTTCAAAAAGATAAAAATGATAAATAAATCCACTTAACTATGCTGTGTTTAAAACACTGACTTAGCACTTACTATGGGCTACACACTGTTCTAAGCATTTTGTAAGTAATTAACTTTTTTTTTTTTTTTTTTGTGGTACGCGGGCCTCTCACTGTTGTGGCCTCTCCCATTGCAGAGCACAGGCTCCGGACATGCAGGCTCAGTGGCCATGGCTCACGGGCCCAGCCGCTCCGCGGCATGTGGACCGGGGCACGAACCCGGACCGGGGCACGAACCCGCGTCCCCTGCATCGGCAGGCGGACTCCCAACCACTGCGCCACCAGGGAAGCCCAGTAATTAACATTTTAATACTCACAACAACCCTATGAGATGTACTCTGTTATTACCACCCTATTTTGACAAATGAGAGAACTGAGGCACAGAGGCATGCAATGACTAGCATAAGGTCCCACAGCTGGTTAGAGGCACATCCGAGGTTTGAACCCAGGAAGTTTGCCTCTGGAGTCTGAACACCTTACCATTATGTTACAGTGATGAAACAATGTGTGAAGTTCATAAAGTATACACCTTACCACTATGCTACGATAATGATGGTAGAGGAAAAATGATAAGATGGAGAGAGGGGTGAGGTCCATCACAAAATGCAGCTCTAAAGTCTTAGAACTTTGATAGAGGAAGTCACAGATTCAACTTGAACGTGACTGAACTAATGTGAAGAGAGAGATTCAATAACTTTTAGATCTAGTTGCCCTAGATCCAAATACTAGTCATGAAGCTATTCAACAACCGTTCATAATTCTGAGAACAGAGAGAAATTTCTCCTATCGGCAATTCACACCTCTTAACTTTTTGGCTCAACTTATGAACGCAAGTGGTATACAGACTAAGACAGAACCTTCTGGAAGAAATATCATTCTTGCAGATATTTCTGTTTCCCATTGTTCTGATGCATGCTATCTTTAGTATTTTAATGTATTTTTTAATCTTTCCTTTTTCTAGCATTACGTATCTCTGTTACACCTGAAAATACAAGAACGGTGTAACTAACACATATCCATATTTAACAAATGTTACCAATTTGTGATATTTCCTTCCGTGCTTTTAAAAAATTATATACTTAAGACACTGCAGTGCAGACTCATTCTATGTTGTGCTTCTCCCTGATTCCACTCTTCTCACTTTCCCAGGAGCAAGCTCTATTTTGAAAAGCAGATATCAATACCTTATCTATTTTCATATGGATCCTGAGGACAGTGGTCTTTATCAGGGTTCAACAAACCCCTGAGGGCTAAATCCAGCCTGCCACCTGTTTTTCTAAATAAAGTTTTACTGGAACACAGCCATGCTCGTTCATTTATGTATTGTCTATGGCTGCTTTCATGCTATAGTGGCCCAGTAGAGTAGTTGCAACAGAGACTCCCAAGGGGCAAAGTATTTACTAGCTGGCCCTTTACAGAAAAAGTTTGGCAGTCCCTGGTATGGACTCATATATGTTTATTTCAAATGTTACATAAATCATATCATACTGTATGCATCCTTTGGCCAATGGCTATTTGCAGTCAACATTATGTCTTTAAAATGTGTCCTTGTTTCTCATGTAGATCTAGGTCATTAATTTTAACTACTAAAATATTCCACTATAAGAATGTATAACTAATTTAGTCTTCTGTTCATGTACATATGTAGTTTTTTCCTTCAAAAATGTTTATTTGTGGGCTTCCCTGGTGGCGCGGTGGTTGAGAGTCCGCCTGTCGATGCAGGGGACATGGGTTCGTGCCCTGGTCCGGGAAGATCCCACATGCCGCGGAGCGGCTGCGCCCGTGAGCCATGGCCGCTGAGCCTGTGCTTCCGGAGCCTGTGCTCTGCAACGGGAGAGGCCACAACAGTGAAAGGCCCGCATACCGCAAAAAAAAAAAAAAAAAAAGTTTATTTGCACAAACCTATTTCTTGTTGACTCAAGCCACATCCAGAAGTTTCTCTAGGGTTATTACCATGATGTATTCTTAGGATCCATGCATCTTCAGCAGTACTAGAGGCAGCTGCTTGCTCACCAAAGCGGTAAGGACACTCTGTGTTCCTTTTGGCAGTGTAGGAGAGCTTGTATTTTCCTACATTTTCAAAAACAACTTGCTATTATCAGCCTTTCAGAAAATTTTTGCAAATTTGATGTATGCAGTGTGGGACCTTGGCTTGGTCTTAATTGGCATCCCTGATTCACCTGCCTGGTTGAGCCTTGTTTTACATGTCAGGGTTGTTCCACTTTTTCTTTTCTGCAAATTTCCTGTTCACATTCTTAACCCATTTTTTTCTTTGGGTATTTGTGCTCATTGTCTTTAAAAGGGGGAGGGTTTTGTTTGTTTGTTTGAGGTTTGAGCTCAAGCACAAGGTGGTGGTTAGTCTTAGTCCTATTGATAGAAACAAAATTACACAGAGTAACTGTGTCTTGTAAATGTCACCCGTGATCGCGGCATGCCAGGCACCCAGTCCATGGCTGTGACCTGATACCAAGCATCTAGAGTCACAAAGAAAAGGTACAATGTGAAGTCTGTCCTCAAAGACATGTATTTATTCAGTGAGTTCTTTGGGGAAATGACAATATTCTAAAAGGAATACCAAATCTCTTTCTCTGTGTGTGTGTGTGTGTGTGTGTGTGTGTGTGTGTGTGTGTGTGTATATATATATATATATAATTATAATCTATAATTATATAAGCAATTATGAGTCAATGGTTACCCTAATGAAGTAAAAGGAGTGACAGATGACAATAATCTAAAAGCAGGTATTTCCAAAGTATCTGATTTGGAAGCCTCAATCTATTGTATTTTTTAAATAAAAGGTTCCTGGAATAAATAATAATTTAAAACAGGGTATTTTAATATTTGTGACACATATGAAAGTCCTAACAATTTTTAATAGCTTTCATTTATTTTTAATTTATTGGCAAACCCCTATTGCCATCATTGATAATGGTGTCATTCCCATTACCTCTGCTCATCAGCAGGCAGCAGGTTGGGATTTGAGTAAGAAAGAACAATGCACAGCTCATTCAGGGTTGAGTTGCCTGGCTGAGCACGTTTCTCCCACCTGCTGGCAGGCATCAGAATTCATCTTGCCGTGCATTTGTCTT
Source organism: Aethalodelphis obliquidens (assembly GCF_003676395.1). Classification (NCBI taxonomy): domain Eukaryota; kingdom Metazoa; phylum Chordata; class Mammalia; order Artiodactyla; family Delphinidae; genus Aethalodelphis; species Aethalodelphis obliquidens. The sequence continues at coordinate 27,012,310 of NW_020837962.1, forward strand.
AATGGCACAGTAAAGAATCTTTTCATGGTGAAAGATGGTATATGAGCTGCAAAGACTTTCATCAAAAGCAGAAAAGACTGTCTGAAAAGTAACTGCGTTTACAGGTCTATGTAGAGCATTTAGAATTTTGGCAAAATTTCCGGCACAGTTCCTCTGTTTTGGGTGGCAGTGAAGATTTGTATTTTATAGTCAAAATGTTGATCTCATATTCAAAGAGAAATGGTTGTCAAATACAATATAATTACCAAAATCAGGAAGTATATTACAACCCAATATTATCAGCACTGGGACACTAGAATCCATATTACTCATATAATGTAATATCAAGGAAAGGTGCATGTTATTCAAATGTCTTTAGGCTACAGTTGCCAAAAGCACAACTCAAACTAGCCTAGGAAATAGAATTTGCCAAGGACACTGGGTATTTCCTGTAACTGAAGGAAAAATTTGACAAACTGCAGTTTGCAGAGTATCAGGAAACTGTGGTCTGGATACCAGGGAGGATTTCTTCATTGCTTTTTCACTGCTCTCTCTTCCTAATGTCATTACTTTTTTCCTGACTGACCAACTTCTTCCCCATGGCCACCAACTGCACCAAGAGTTGTCACATATGGTGCCTCCTACCACCAGAGAGAGTCTGATTGATTTCCTCATAACCAGTATGAAAAATCCTGGGAAAGGTCTCTGATTGGTCTACCTCTAGAACAATCTATTTGAGTAAGAACCTAGCAGTGTCCATGAAAATCAAATCATTGTAACTGGAAGAGTATAGAAAACACTACATATAACCATTCATAGGAGTAGCGAAGAAAAGGATGTGCATCATCCCACAACTTGTGTGAGATCTTATAGTTCTGAAGCCAGTTTTTTATACACTGGGGAATAAATCCATACTTGTTGACCTGAGTTGACTGCATGAATGAATGAATGTGTAAATGAAACAGAATTACATCCATGCTTTATAATTTATTGTTTGTGAAATTAATTTTTATGTCTTCTTCATTGTCATAATTATTCATTCATCATGGTTTGCTACACGGTTTTGGATAATAGCTTTACACATTTCCTATTGTAATTTGAACTATGCTGGAATAAGTTTTAAGAACTCACAGTCCTGTGTGTAGCATGGGGCTGAGGGGACTATCCAGTTAATAAAGTATAGAAACTTTAATTTTAGGGCTTAGAGCATCTGCATTGGCTTCATAGATATACCTTATGCTTTGTTTTATGTTTGGGGCTGTATTCTGAAGATTGTTGCCCAATTATCTTTCCCTGGATAAGTGAAGCACTGCTCTATCCTGATGGTCTAAGGAAGAGTTTACATGCCTGCAAGTGCAGTGTACAAGATGTGGATGTAAGGATCCACGTGTTGAGAGCTAACTGTCTAGTATATCCCTAGCCCTGTTCTAACACCTTTTGACATTCTCCTTTCCAATGGGAAAAGTTTAATGTGGTGATATCAAGTTAAAATGAACCTTAAGAGAATTCTTCAAATGGAAAGAAATAAAACACCCAAAAGTGCAACATCCTTGGCACAGAGTGGAAGAAAAGAGAAAAAATGTTTGCTTTGGTTACGTTTTCATGATGAGAGGTTTTCAGTTGTATCTTTGTGAATCTCATGTATTTTGAGCATCAGCTGAGGAGACACCCACCTCTCTCTCCAGCTAGTTTCCTGAGTCATTGCTAATTTGCACAACTGAGAAAATGTCCATCAAATGCCCCAATATGAAATACCCAAAGTATCCTTTCCATAGCGTTCATGTCACTCAGCCATATTCTTGAAGTGGTTCTGTCCAAAACCCTCATGTCACTTTATTATTTTTTTCTTTTTTAAAATAAATTTATTTATTTATTTTTGGCTGCACTGGGTCTTCGTTGCTGCGCATGGACTTTCCCTAGTTGCGGTGAGCAGGGGCTACTATTGGTTGCGGTGCACAGGCTTCTTATTGCAGTGTCTTCTTTTGTTGCAGAGCGCCAGCTCTAGGTGCACGGGCTTCAGCAGTTGTGGCACTCAGCCTCAGTAGTTGTGGCGCATGGGCTCAGTAGTTGTGGCACACGGGCTTAATTGCTCTGCAGCATGTGGGATATTCCTGGACCAGGGCTCGAACCTGTGTCCCCTGCATTGGCAAGTGGATTCTTAACCACTGCGCCATCAGGGAAGTCCTTGTTCTTTTCTTAAGGATAAAATATATTTAAAATTCTCTCTGAAGATACTTTCTCCTTTTTTATTTTATTTGTTTCTTTAATTATCCTTGTGTGTCTATTATTCTCTTTTTGTTCATCTTGGCTTCCTTTGTCATTCAGTATTGTAGCATTTCTCTATAGTCTGTGGATATTTTATTGTTAGTTCACATCTTAGATGGGGCAATAGGAGGGCCGACTGGGAGCTCTGGGTGTGGGAGTGGGAATGACCAGCTTGCAGACTTCTTTCCCAGTGAGCATGTGGGTGCCAGCCACCATAGTGTAGTATCCACAAATGCTAGAATGAGAAGAGCTTTACTCTGGATCCTGAACTCCAATGCTAGCCACCATAATATTTTTTCAACTAGTTTGTTCAATTTCATAAAAGACAGACATTCAGCTCTTTGACCCAGGAAGTAATTGGTTATTGATTAATTCTACATGAGGATCAGGAGGAAGGAGTGGAAGGTTATTTTTTCTCACCCCCAATTCTTACTCCATGTTCTGCTGGGCTGGTAGAACTTGAGTCTAGAGCATGTCTCAATTGTTTCTGAGTAGGTCAGGAGTTTCCTTGACTGTAACTCTCTATGTAACCTAGACTGTGGTCTTCTTGACTCTATCTTATCAGACACTTTCCTCTTTCCATTTTCTTCTCCTGCAAACTTACTAAAATATGTCATGTCTTAGTGACCTATCCATTCTCTTCATCATTGTGTATTTATATTCCTTTATCATCATATTCACAGTAACTCAAAAGAGATAAGAGATCACACCTGTGCTCATTTTGCTGTTTGGGGCTAACACTGCTTTAAATTTTATGTCCAAAGCCAAATATCTGATTTTCCCTTCCTAACTCACTCCCTCTCTCAATAAATGAAATTCCAAAAGGCCCTGAGATCATCCCTAGCTCTCTCTTTCTCTTATTTCATGTATCTGGTACATTCAGTAACTCTTTTGGCTTCACATTCAAAATACATTCAGAACCTAACCATTTCTCACCACCTCTATCCCAAGCACTCTGCTCTCCTTGTTTCTGTTTCTATACCCCTACTGTAGCTTTTCAACAGAGTGACCAGAACAATCCTGTTAAAATACATCACCCCAAATCCATCCCTTGCTCAAAATGATGTAATAGATACCTGTGTCACTGAGAGTAAAACAAAATTCTCACAGTGGCCACCCACCACTATTTGGGTCACCTGTCACATCCCCCAGCCTCTTCCTCTCACCTCTCCCCTGTTCTCCTCCCTGCTTATCATTCCCTTCCACCAACACACTGGGTCACATCTATCTCAGCATCACTCTCCTCCATGATAACCACTTGACACACTCCAACATCTTCATGGTTTTCTTCATCATATCAGTGTAACATCATGTGACCAACTTATTTAAAATTGAAATACACACCCCCCCCGCAACACTTCCTATCTCTCTTCCCTGCTTTATTTCCCCCTGGCACCTATCACCATCTTATTTATTTTGTTATCGTCACCCTACACCCACCATTAAGTAAGCTTCATGAAGACAATCATTTTTGTCTAGTTTATCCCCAGCACTCAACATTGTACCTGGTACACAGTAGGCAATTAAGTATTTGTTGAGTGAATGAATGAATGATTATTATTATTATATAGCCAATAGGAAGATTATTTTAAAGTATTTTCAAAAATTTTGTTTTTTATTCTTAGGAGCATCTTATTCCTTGGGAGCATTTGATGCACTGGAAACCGAAACATAACAACTGATATTAAGGCATTAGATGAAACAGATCAACATGCCACTTTCAAAGGATAGCAGGTATTTTTCCACAGTAATTAAACACAGAAGCTAAATTTTCTTAGATTTCTTCTTCCTTTATGTCATGTCTTAGTGACTTATCCATTCTCTTCATCATTGTGTATTCATAATAAAAAATTATGGTGATTTTTAAAATTTTTATTTATTTATTTATTTTTGGCTGCTTTGGTTCTTTGTTGCTGCACACGGGCTTTTCTCTAGTTGCAGCGAGTGGAGCTACTCTTCATTGCGGTGCATGGGCTTCTACTGCGGTGGCTTCTCTTGTTGCGGAGCACAGGCTCTAGGCTGCGTAGGCTTCAGTGGTTGTGGCTCGCGGGCTCTAGAGTGCAGGCTCAGTAGTTGTGGCACACAGGCTTAGTTGCTCCGCAGCATGTGGGATCTTCCCGGACCAGGGCTCGAACCCATGTCCCTTGCATTGGCAGGCGGACTCACAATCACTGCTCCAACAGGGAAGCCCATGGTGATTTTTCATAAACTCTCTTTTTTAAAAAATTTATTTATTTTTCACTGCATTGGGTCTTTGTTGCTGTGCATGGGCTTTCTGTAGTTGTTGTGAGCGGGGGCTACTCTTCGTTGCGGTGTGCGGGCTTCTCACTGCGGTGGCTTCTCTTGTTGTGGAGCACGGGGACTAGGCTCCCAGGCTTCAGTAGTTGTGGCACGTGGGCTCAGTAGTGTGGTTCATGGGATCTAGAGCACAGGCTCTGTAGTTGTGGCGCACGGGCTTAGTTGCTCCATGGCATGTGGGATCTTCCCAGACCAGGGCTCGAACCCGGGTCCCCTGCATTGGCAGCAGGATTCTTAGTCATGCGCCACCAGGGAAGCCTTGAGTTTTTAAAATGTATCTTTGTGCCTGCTTTAAGGTAAGGTACACAGATAATACAATTAGGGCTTTCTCAGCTGCCAGGCTCAGAAGACAGGGAGGCAGAGGAATGAGTGGGAAGCAGCTTATTTCTGTGTTATGGAATGGATGGAAGAAAAGCGAAGATGCTGCTGCTTAAGCAGTTTCCTGTCTTTTCCTGGGGAAAGTGGACTAACAGTAGCCCACAGTCTGAAATCACGATCATTTCTGTGTCCTTGCATATGTACTTTCCCTTAAGTTAAGCATTAATTCCTTTTTGTGGCACCCTTGAACAATGCCTGGTTCAAAAAAAGCTCTATGTTTAAGGAATGAGAAGAGATGGCGGGGGAGGTGGGCGAGGGTGATTTCTTCCACAATCAACAGAATTGCAATTGCTGGTTCTTATCTGAGTGTAAGGAGAGATTACCATCTGAGTTGCCTTTTGTTTCCCCTCTATTTTATTTTTTAATGAATGTCTTTTTTATTTTATTTTTTATATATTTTTTTACTTTTGAACTTTTATATGGATGTTCCAGATGGGTAACACTTTCACAAGTTGAAAGTTTATAATGTAAATCTTTCACCTGCCCCACACTCATCCAAAACTCAAGTGCAGAACGTGGGGTAAATCTCATTTTCCAACAAAGGACATCCACAACTGTAAAATCCCAAGACTAACAGTGCAATGTATTGACCTGGCAAGAACTTTGTCCTTATTTATGATTGGGTGGGGGGAATATCCTAAGATGACATAGGCATATGAGAAGGCCAGGAATAGCAGTGAATGAAGATCTCATAAAATACAATAACCAAGAGGGCTAACTTTTCACATGTGTAAAAAGCAATATATATTCAATATGGCAATATTTTTGGCATATATAGTCTACTCCCAAGGAGATCAGCACAGTTTTCCATTATGTCCCAAAATACATTGCTGAAAAGAATATATGGTACCTCATTCTCTTTTTCATAATCATTTTCATTTAAAGAAAAGCCAAACATATCCATTGCTCACTTACCATGAGTTGGTGCTAAATTCAAAAAAGGAAATGAGATCAACTTCACATTTTGTACAGAATATCCATTAGTGTTTGAAAATTATTATCTCAATGTACATGTCTCAGAATAAAAAGAAATGTAAGAACTTTGTGTCTATTGAGGTCAGTTTTAAATATCTACATTATTAATTTGAAGGACAGTCTAAGAAAAGTCCCAAGGTTTTTGAGGAATCAATTTCTATACCAGGAATGGCCAGAGGAGGCTGTGGCAGGACCCTTCCCTCTTTTTCTTTTCTATTTCATTTAGTAGACTATTATTTCTTTTTCTTAAAAAAAGCCCCCCCCCCTTTGTGGCACCTTCTCTTATTCCTTCCCCTAAAAGGTCTCAATTATTTGGCCAGCTGAAGATATTTTCTCTTTTCTCCAGAAAACATGTGGTAACTGGTGGGTAGAGGGGGATGACAGTGACAATGACTTTGAGTGGGAACAAGGTGGGGATCGGGAAAGATGAGGTTGGAAGCCACCAAGAATCCTGGAAAACCTTAGGGGGAGTTCTGTGCTGGGGGGAAGGGATCTTGGACCAACTAGCTCAGAAGCCTCAATTTTTTGAACTAAAAAATGAGGATATTGGAGTGTATGATGTTCAAAGTCTCCATGGTTTTACAATTTTTCATGATCTATCAATTGCTTTCAAGAATTCATAAGCTTCTTTCTCCCTTTCTTGCTCTTTCCCTTCCCCTTTCCCTCCTTTTTCCTTTCTTTCTTTTTATTTTTTCTGCCAAAGCACACATTTATTGAGTGCCTAATACCGGCTAAGCACTAAGGTAGATCTTGGGAACACAAATGACTAAGCTATATTTTCTGATTTTAAGCAGCTCACAAATCCAGGGTAGGGTGTCACACACACTGACAGATAATTAAAGTGTGAGAAATGCAATAGCAAATATGCATGGGGTTCATCAAAGAACAGGAAGGAACCATCAGCTGTTCATGGAACGCATGAAACAGAAGGGGAGATGGGTGAGTAAGCTGAGTCCCTGTGGAGGCTTGGAAATTCTGGACAGAATGGAGAAGCGACATCTAGGAAAGCACACACTTCTGAGGGCACAGAATTACCATTATAAAGGAAGAAAGAATCACAGGTAGTTTAGAACAGTTGAGGCAAAATGGTGCTAGGGTCCAAGTGGTGATTCACTGACACCTAAGGGCAGAGGCTATGTTTGTTTTGGTCACGGATAAATCCCTAGTACTTGGCACATACTACACCCTCAATGAATATTTGTTCATTAAATGAATGACTGAATGATATGGGCAGAAAACTTCATTTTGTGGGTAATATGCAATAAAAATGATTTGAAGCAAGATCAGGTTTGAGGTTTTTTAGGATCATTCCTAGCAGATAGACACACAGAGTTGGAGAGCAAAGAGAGGATTCTAGGAAAGGAGGTAGAAGGCGTCTACAGATGGCACCCATCAAGAACTTGAACAAGATGGGAGGGGGGAGCAGAATGAGGAAAGAGATATGAGAGCTAATTAGGAAATTCAGAGAGCTTGCAAGTTATTTGGATGGTGGGCAAGCAAATGGTGTGGATGTAGTTAAGGCAAACTTCCAGGAAATCCCAGATCACACTCCCCAAATGAGTAAACTAGATTGTCTATGATATTCATAGCTGCAGAGGTGACAGAGGTTACCCCCAAATTCTGAAATAGCTACTGAAAACTGATGTCAGTTTATAGAACATATTTTTGGAGAGCACATTTATTCTGTGACAGTTACTTCAAAATCTAATAATTTAACAGACAGAGATCCTCTGTTAAAGATTTTTTTTGCATGAGTGAATTAACATTTAGAAAACTAACTGGCTCAACCAGTTTGGGAAATTGGCAATATCCATCAAGGCTGGACATAGGAAGACCTATGACCAGCAATTACATACCTCACAGAAAGGCATATGTTTATAACAACACTGTTTGTTTTTATTTTTAAATTGAAGTATAGTTGATTTATAATGTTGTTTTAGTTTCTGGTGTACAGTGATTCAGTTATACATATATATATATATATATATATATATATATATATATACATATTCTTTTTCATATTCTTTCCCATTATGGTTTAATCACAGAATATTGAATATAGTTGCCTGTGTACAGTAGGACCTTTTTGTTTATCTATTTCATATATAGTAGTTTGTATCTGCTAATCCCAAACTCCTAATTTATCCCTCCCCCACCCGCTTTGCCCTTTGGTAACCATAAGTTTGTTTTCTATGTCTGTGAGTTTGTTTCTGTTTCATAAATAAGTTCATTTTGTATCATATTTTAGATTCCACATATGATATCATATGGTATTTGTCTTTCTTTTTATTTTATTTTATTTTATTTTTTTGTCCACACTGCGTGGCATGTGGGATCTTATTTCCCCAACCAGGCATTGAACCCGCACCCCCTGCATTGGAAGCGCAAAGTCTTAACCACTGGACCACTGGGTAAGTCCATGTCTTTCTCTTTCTGACTTACTTCACTTAGTACGTAATCTCTAAGTGCATCCATGTTGCTGCAAATGGCATTATTTCATTATTTTTTATGGCTGAGTAATATTTCACTGTGTGTGTGAATACATATATATATATGTATATGTATATATATATAGAGATATATATAACACACCTTCTTTATCCATTCATCTGTTGATAGACATTTAGGTTGCTTCTATGTCTTGGCTATTGTAAGTAGTGCTGCTATGAACATTGGTGTGTATATATCTTTTCGAATTATAGTTTTCTCTGGATATATCCTCAGGAGTGGGATTGCTGGATCATATGGCAACTCTACTTTTAGTTTTTAAAGGAACTTCAAACTGTTTTCCATAGTGGCTGCACCAATTTACATTCCCTGTAGGAGAACACTGTAGGAGAGTTCCCTTTTCTCCATACCCTCTCCAGCATGTGTTATTTGTAGACTTTTTAATGATGGCCATTCTGAATGGTGTGAGTTGATACCTGTTGTAGTTTTGATTTATAACAACACTATTTGTAATAACCCTAAACTGGAAACTGTCTGAATGTCCACCAACTATAGAATAGATAAATAAATTATGGTATACTATTTAGCAAAGAGAATGAACAAAGTACAACCACATGCAAAATGTAGAAGAATCTCATAAATACAAACTTTGAGTAATAGAAGTCAGACGAAAAAGAAAATGTAGTCTATGATTTCATTTACAGAAATTTTAAAAACAGGTAAAACTAATTTATAAAGTTGCAGGTTAAGATAGGGTGTGCTAGTAGGGTAGACACCTGGGGTGCTGGTGATGCTCTGTTTCTTTATTGGGGTGCTGCTCACATGGGTGTGTGCTCTTTTCAAAAATTCATCAAGTTATATAGTTACAGCTTGTGCACTTTTCTATGCATATTATATTTCAATCAAAGTTAAAAAAAATCAGGTCAAGTCCCTGCGAGTAGCATGGCTAAACAACAACAACAAAAAATTTTAATTTTGTTTTTCCAATTTATAAATGCTCAAGAGAATTTACTGTGTAAAATATTAAGGATTGGAAGCAATGGCGTCTTTCAATTCTTGTGCAGAGAAGTGGACACAAAATTTCCCCTTCATGGCTCTGTCATTAGACATCTCAATCTTAACCCCCTGGATCCTTGCTGTCATAATCCACTGCATTTTAATACATTGAAACAATGTCTGGGCTGAAATTTGCCAGACTGGGTGGTGGTTCAACAATGTATCTACCCAGGGGGCCTATCAGAATATCTAACCAATTAGAACTGAATATCAGAGCTGGAATCTCAAATCCTGTCTCTCGGGGTGATAGGCCATCTTGCTATTATATTGGATTGAACAAGGATCTGGGATAGGAATTGGGCAGGTGGGTGATGGGGTGGCCCTCCAGGGACAAGAACCCAGAGGGAAGACATGCTGAAAATCATTTTAGATTTCTAAATCCAAACAGGGAAGGCTCCACCTCTGTTGCCTTTGCACACAGAGATTCCTCTTTACTAATCCTGAGACAGATTCATTTCTTACTGAAATTCTCTTGATGAAGAGTGATCTCCCATGAGTTACATACTGGATCCCTGAGACCTGACAGTAAACACCAGCATATGGCAATCCTGTGAACCCTGCTCCTGGCTCAGAGCAATCTGTTTTAACCTACACAATGATGTTTAGGTTGCATGACTGCAGGAAGAAGTAGGCACAATTAGACATCTCTATGTAGCCTCCCACCTCAAAGGAAAGCACAATATTAGAAAGAGGGACTAGAACTGGGCAGGAAGAAGAGAATTATTTTATCTTCAGACTTCTTGGCCAATAGAAAAATTTGCATTGACCTGATGAATCAGTTAACTTGTTCCAATGACACTGTTTTTCGGAGCTGATGTAAATGATCTGTCTCTTGCAGTCCATGTTAACCCTACCAGTCAGATATTTAAAGAAATTCGCCAACTGGTGTGGATAAAAGGCTTGAGGATTTAATAGTCCTTACTCTCAGCTACTGACTTCTGTCTTTGACACTGAGAAAACAGAAGCAATCAAAAAACATCTACAATTCCCTCTATTACATGGACGATTTACCAGCATCTCTACTGAGGGACTCCAGTTTTCCTCCTCTTATTGATTAAATGCCCTTGCTCCTGTCTGAGCACAGCCCCTCTATTTGTGAATAAGAGACAGTCAACAATTTTCTTTTTCTTTGTAAAGGACCAGAGAGTAAATGTTTTAGGCTTTGTACTCCATATGTTCTATGTCATAACTACTCAACTATGTCTAGTGAAAGCAGCCATAGACAACTTGTAAACAAATACACATTGTTATGTACCAATGAAACTTTATTTATAAAAACAAGTGGTGGGTCAGACTTGGCCTCAGGCTGTAGTTTACTGAGCCTCGTACTAGATCCTACCACTCTCTTGTCCGCTCAAGGACATGCTATAGCAATTCTCTGACTCGCTTACATTGTTTTCCCTCCACAGGATCATTCCCACAAGCATACATGTATTTTGTGGTTTCGCCCATCTTAAAAACTATCTCTTGGTCTCACTTCCCCCTTCTAGCAGCTTTCTCATTTTTCCCCTGCCCTTTACATCAAAACTTCTCACAAGAGCAATCTCTTTTGGTTTCTTAATTTGCCTCCACTGATATTCCCCACAGCCCTCTCCAATAGACTTTGACCCTGCTATTCCGCTGTAGTTGCTCTAATCAAGGTCACCAATGACCTCTATATCCTTAAATCCACCAGTCAATTCTTGGCCTTCATCTTACTTGACCTATGAGTAGCATTTGATCCTGTTGATCACTCTCTTCTTTTTGAAACACTTTGCTTACCTGGCTTCCAAACACACATACTGGCCTCTTTGCCACCTCACTGGCTACTCCTTCTCAGTCTACTTTTTCTGATTCTTTCTTATCTCCTCAATCTCTTCATGTTGGAGTATCAGTGACTCAGGTCTTGGACATCTTCTGTATCTACAGTCACTTCCTGGCTGAGCTCATCCTGCCTCATTAAATACTATCTATAACCTGATGACTTCCAAACTGTTGCATTATATTTGGCATTGAACCCCAGGTTCATATATCTAACTGCCTACTCAACATGTTTCTTTGGGTATCTAATAATAATCTCAAATTGAACATAATCAAAGCTGAAGCCTTGTTGTATACCACCAAATGTGTTCTACTTTAAACTTTCCTTATGAAGTAAGTGGCATTTCCATCCTTACTGTCTCTTGCATCAAAACTCTAACATCATCCTTGATTCTTCTCTTTCTCTCACATGCAACATACAATTGCAATTGTTTATGCTCTGGATTCTTCCTTTAAGTAGATGTAGATATAGATATTCAGACCCCTTCTTATGTCCTACATAGCTCTCCCTTGGTCCAAGATACTAATAACCCACTTAAAATATTTCTACAGTTTTTTACCTGATCTCCCTGCTTCCATTATTGCCTCCGCCCTTGTGGTCCATTATTGACTAAAGAGTTAAGTCAGACCAAGTCCACCATCTGCTCAAAACCCTCCAATGGCTTCCATCTCCCTCAAAATAAAAGCCAAAGTCCTTCAAAAGCCTACATTACAATACAAGAAATCGACTTCTGTTGCCTTTGCTAGTTTCCTTTGCTGGTACCTCCACCTTTGCCAGGATTCACGTAGCTGTGCGTGGAGGACTGTTGGGAATTGACAGTGGGAGAGTAAAGGGAAGGATGATGGTATTCACCTCCCCCCTGAAGTTCTGAGGAGGGGTCAGGGCATCCCAGAGAGGGGGACTGAAGTCCAGGAGTTCCAGGGGTAGCAAATGTGGATGTGTTCATTGGTCCTCAGGGCAGCAGGAGATGCAGGGAGAAGTGTGAGACTCAGAGGGCAAATGTGAAACAAACCACCCATTTTCCAGGTATATTAAAGGGAAGTATCCCTCGAGGGATCAGGGAAAGTCCATCTTCAGGACACAGAGAGTTGGCAAATCATGCTTCATAACAAGAAGAGTGACTTTTACTTAATTGCAAAAGATACCACTCTTTTAGTCCAACTACAGAGGGAAAAATTGAAAGACAGCTTTCTCCCAATCCACCTTTGAAAGGAGTCACTTCTCTTAAAGAATAAATAAAAAATTCAATCTCAAGTGATTTATGTAAGAAAGAAAGCACGCAAATCTGGAATAATATATTTAGGAAAGCTGAAGTCTGGGTTCTGATAAAAAAAATTTTAATCGACTCAAGAGATTTCTCAGGAATCTATGATATTGTTTCAATTGAGCAACTTTCTTCAGATTTTTGTCTTCTCTGAGCACTCCATGAAGAAATAATCCCCTTCCTCCATCCTCATACCCTCTCCTCCTGCTATATCCTTCCACACAGACCTCCATCTGACCCACAGTAAGTGTACTTCATCATTGTGATTTATCTATTTATTTCCTCCAGAATGCTGTGTCCCTGACACTGGAACACAGAAGGCACCTGACAAATGTGTGTTGAATGAATGAATGAGCCAGAATCCCTTGGTAAACAATTTTTTCTGAAGACATTTGACTTTCGAAGAAGCTCAGGTTCCTGTCGGGTGTTCTACATAATGAGGGAAACTTTCCTTTGGTGCTGGCACTATGCAAGGTACTAGGTATGTTGGCTCCAGAGACTAAACAGAAGGTGTGATGTTATGAGACAGTGCTGACAACTAGAAGGGTGGAAATTAAGCTTTCAGAGTACATGGTGTTTGCAAATTTTAATCTTCTGGCTGAGCAATTTCAATGGAGGAAAAATATCCTATAGAATATCACAGTCTGGGAAGGCAAAACATATTCTGTATCTTCATTAATTATACTAAGCAAGTAGCTGCTGGAAAAACGTCTATAGATTCATTTCTGACAGGGAATACTACAGGGCTCAGTAATCAAAATCCCTAAAGACAATTAGTGAGCAGAAGCCCACAGCGAGGAGGAAATTAAAATGTTTTCAACTCAACCGCACAAAGGTTTAACGCAATATAAGATATGCAGATTGGTTTGTAATATAAAACTATATTCACTCACAGTAAAAGCCTCCCTGAAAGTCACTGTCATTTAGTGAATGCTTTTAACTGAGAGTTAATGAATATCATGAATTGGTCATTTTTTTAAGAAACTGAATATGACTGTATTTCAGGAATGATATTTTTAAAATATTTTAGAAATATTTAGTATTTGTTTATCTATATTCATCCATCCATCCAACCATACATACATATATTGAGAAGTGAAGTGTATACACTCAACAGAATACCAGCAGGTATCAGAATAAGAATGATTGCAAGGCAAGTACAATGCTGTCACACAGACAATGTTTCATTGAACAGAAGTCTCTCTCCAAGCATAAATTATACCATAGAAGTAAATGGGTGACTTGGTTCTTAAAGAGAGAAAATAGATGGGGTTTGTAACACAGTCTTGATGAGGAGTTTCTAAAGACCTCAATGTGTCAAAACTAGTTGGCATTTTATGTATTCCATTATAAGAATTGAAGTTGATGTTATGCAACTTTTGGAAATAAACCTCTATTGTAATCACTGAAGAATTAGAGGTCAGGTCAGATTATCTGGTGTAGCTCAAAAAAATGTCAGAGCACTGAGGCTTAAAAAATTATAGATCATAATGCTCAGGCAATGAACACCAGCATGACATGACCCCATAGTTCTGATCCATGAGGTGAGAAGCTGTGTAAGGGCACAGACATGATCTGCAGACTTCAAAGTGTTCCTAGATTCATATTCTTAACTCTGGAAAGAAATTGTATGAAGGGTCAGGATCATCATTAGTATCTTATAAACTATAAACATGGAAAAAGAAACCTTTTCTTTCAATATGTTCATTTCAGTTCTCTTCTAATGGCAGCTGGACATTTTTAGAGAAAGCATCAAACTTGAGTCCAAGTTTCCCAGAAGTTCATAGCTTCTTGTTTGATATATCTTGCCTTTGTTCTAGTTATTTCTGTATGCATCTGAAAGGCCCACTATCTTAGTAAACTAGCAACTCCTTAATGGAGAGGGCGATGTCTAATTCATCTTTCTAGTCCATGGCTGAATAAATATCTATTATTATTTAAAATTTTAAACTTTTCATTCTTTCCCATATTAATTGAGCAGCTACTATGTGCATAATCATGGGTTAAGTGTGCACATGGTAAAAGAAGTTAAATAGGTACTGAAATGTCTGCCCTCTAGGAGAGGGATGGAAAGAAGATGGTAAGGCTAAGAGAAAATAGGTTGGGATAAGATGCTTAGGTGAAATGGAATGTGGTTTCATCTATATTTTCTTTTGCAAAGAAATTATATAAAAAGCCTTATTTTCTAATGTAAAATATCCATTATTCTAAGCCAATGCCATTACTTGGAAGTGTTTGAATTACACTTCTACTTGGCAGCAGAATGATTTTTAGATGGAATTTTAACACATGCTAAATATGACAAAAACTCAAAGTCTTTCATAGGAATCAGGACAATGTCATACGGATTCAGATCGAGGTGACAAGCTTCAGAAGTTTCAATCCACATACCTTGGCCACTTCTTCTTGGAAAGCCACAAGGTTCAAATGGGAGATGTTAACTAAGTCAGGCCCATACACCACTGTTATCATGCGATGTTCCAGGCGCCCGATGTTCCCCACATCCAGAAGTTCACGTAATTTGGGGTCCTGGATAATAATAAATGTTGAAATATTTAGTCTTAGCTAGAGATTTTAGAGCATAATATCAAAAGAATTAGAGTTAGAACGCCTTAAAAACAAAGTTGCCTTTTATTCTTTTTTTTTAATTTTTAAATTTTTATTGAAGTATAGTTGATTGACAATCTTGTGTTAGTTTCAGGTGTACAGCAAAGTGAGTTGGAGATATATACGTATATATATTCTTTTTCAGATTCTTTTCCCTTATAGGTTATTACAAAAACTAAGTAGAGTTCCCCATGCTATGTAGTAGGTCCTTGTTCATCATCTATTTTATATGTAGTAGTGTGTATATGTTAATCTCAAACTCCTAAATTATCCCTCCCCCCTCCTTTCCTCTTTGGTAACCATAAGTTTGTTCTCTACATCTGTGGATCAATTTCTGTTTTGTAAATAAGTTCATTTGCATCACATTTTTAGATTCCATATATAAGCAATATCATATGATATTTGTCTTTCTCTGTCTGGCTTACTTCACTTAGTATGATAATCTCTAGGTAAAGTTTCCTTTTATTCTTACTAGAAACTGGTATGAGTTGAAGTCCTTCAACCCAGAAAGGCCCAGAGAGGTGAAATAACTTGCCCAAAGGTTGTGAAGAGAGAATTTCTGCATAAAGATTTATGATCCTCAGATCCTCATGGTATTTTTTAATATTATATTTATTTATTTATTTATTTGGTTGTGCTGGGTCTTAGTTGCAGCAGGTGGGCTCCTTAGTTGTGGCATGCATGTAGGATATAGTTCCCTGACTAGGGATAGAACCTGGGCCGCCTGCATTGGGAGCGTGGAGTCTTAACCACTGCTCCACCAGGGAAGTCCCGATCCTCATGGTATTATGCTAAGTGAAATAAGTCAGAAAGAGAAGGACAAATACTGCATGATATCACTTATATATTATTTTAAAAAAGCTGAACTCATAGTAACAGAGATTAGAGTAGTGGTTACCAGAGACTGGAGGGTGGGAAAAATGGGGAGATGTTGGTCAGAGGGTATAAATTTACAGATATAAGATAAGTTCTGGGGATCTAATGTATAGCATGGTGATTATAGTTAATAATATTGTATTATATATTGGAAAAATGCTAGGGGAGTAGATCTTAAATGTTCTCACCACAAAAAAGAAATGATAATTATGTGAGGTGATGGAGGCATTAGCTAACAATCTGGTGGTAATCATTTTGCAATATATAAATGTAACAAATCAACATGCTGTGCACCTAAACTTACACAATATTGTGTGTTAATTATATCTCAATAAAGCTGGAAAAAAGACTTATGGTCCTAAGTCAAGAGCTCTTTCTGTCATACTGTCATTCAGTAACACATTTTTATGTGTCACAATTCTCCCTTTATTTCCTCCAATCATCCCATGAATCACATAGTGAAATGCAAAATCTCATCCTTCTCAATTCATGAACACATTGAAATGAAGAGGGTGGTTTGGCAGAATCAAAACACAACAATGCCACCTAGGGCTGGGGCAGAAACCTAGCTGAGGGTCACAGCATGGACTTTCTCCACACTGCACACTGACAGAGAGGACTGTTAAAGTGAGCCACATGGCGGCACCTGCCATGAATATGTTATTTCAGTTCTATCCTCAAAAAGTACTGGGATTTGGACATAGAGAAATTCTTCAGTCTTTTCAGAGCAAGTTGACTTCTTTGTGACATCATAAGTATGGATCCTTTGGAGATATAGTCCTGCTGGGCAAAGGAGGTTTCCAAACTTTCTGAATTCAAAACAAAATCTACATAGGGCTCCGCCATTTTGGCTGAATTTATTTTCCTTTCATACAGGCCTTGAAGAAGATAAGAGCTTCATGCAGAAAATTAGCATTAAATCAATCACTTAGCAAATTTTCAGCCAGCTTCTGAGCAAGGAATAAATTTACATTCTTATTTATTTAGCTAAATGCTGGGCCAACAGGGCTTAATGACTTAGGCTGGTTATTCTGATCTCCCTTCTGAGGTTTTTATATACAGCACCCTTATAAAGAAAAAGCAAACTTGAAAAAACCAAGGAAGAAACAACAAAACGTTTCCAGCTGAGTTATTTGATTTGGTGACATTAATTCTCTCTTTAGTTAATAAAACTTTCTCCTCTGTTTGGCCGAATGAAGAGAAACATTTTCAGGTAAGTTATGATGAGAGGAAATCCCATTTCAAAGCTGTGCCCAATATAATCAAAATTTCAACTTGACTAACAAGCTGAGAATTTATCAAGAACATCAGGCCTCCTTGAAAGATCAAATGCTATCACAAAAGTATCAATTTGCATGACCTAGAAAAGGAGAGGAACACAGTAAAAAAAATATTAAATAAACACTCATAGCAAAAAGGGAAATGTTTAACATTTTACCATTAATGAAAGATTAAAGGAGAATGTTCCGAAAGAATGGACTTTTTGTGAAGGCTAATTAAAGAATGATACCAGCTGTTCTGTGAAACAACTGCATCTCAGGTTTTGATCACAATTGAGGCAAGTTTCAAAGAGAAAATACATTTGATCAGTACTTAAAAATTTTTTTGTGTGTACTTAGAAGAGAAAAATAAACTTCAGAAACCACCTGAAACTTGTAATTATAAATCCCTAGTGTTAAATCAGTGATTAAAAAGTCCACCAATATCTTCGGTTCTACAACATTTAATGGGACAATATTTGGAATTGAATGCACTCTATACTTTGTATCCTTTCTTTCCTTCCATTGACAGCCATGTGACTCACCCTCTGGCTCTTTTCTCTTTCAAGTATTTTCTCTTCCTTCTATACTACTTTGCTGCCTAATTCACATATCCATTAAAAATACTTTTGCCCACTTATTAATAGTTGATGGATTAAAGAGTGTCACCTCTCAGAACTTCAGGGACTAGGTGTGGGGCTCAGGGATTCATTTGAGTTTTCCTTGAGAAATAGGAACCCCGGGCAAGTACAGAGGACCGAGGGAAGGTGCCTAGAATAGAAGATAATTCTGGAAGAGGGATTCGGGGATTCATACTGTCCCTAACAATACTGTTAGGTACAGTCAACAGGAAGTTTTGGGAAAGATGACCAACTCTTTGTGGCAGTTCTGTTAAGTTTTCCCACTAATGGTTTAATGGTTACATATATATATATATATATATATATATGGGATTGGGAAGATAATGCAGGCTGGCAAAATGATGATGATGACTGAATCTGAGGGGTAGGTATTTGAGGGTTCATTGTTATATATCTATCTACATCTGAGATAGTTAACATTTACACATTAATAATAAATTTTTAAAAAGTAATGAGCATGAACTGGAGGAGCAAGAAATTTTAGAAATAAAATTTAGAAATTCAAGAGAAACCACAATATTTTAAAGAGAAACCACAATATTTTAAAGTTATGTA
This sequence comes from Aethalodelphis obliquidens, assembly GCF_003676395.1. Taxonomy (NCBI): domain Eukaryota; kingdom Metazoa; phylum Chordata; class Mammalia; order Artiodactyla; family Delphinidae; genus Aethalodelphis; species Aethalodelphis obliquidens. Next base: position 27,030,712 of record NW_020837962.1, read on the forward strand.
GTTCTGAAAGCAAGCAGAGAAATCGTTTAAACATATAACAAGCAACTTTCTTACTAATACCTTTTCTTGGTGATGGATCATACTAATTTTTAAACTATATTTTACTTTCTTTTCCATCATTAATCATTTTATTTCTCTTTAAAATTGTACCTTTTCTTCATCTATTTCATTTTTAACAACACCAAACATGGTTATGTTAGAAATCTCTCTTAAGACATGACTTCACTTTTCTTTTTACCTGTACTGTTTTCTATTCTGAACACAACATCCCAAGCTGATGTGGTGGCTTCAAATCTCATTCCTCATTACTGAGCAGACTGTTATGTGAAGGGTATTGGAAAAGGTATCTGTCCTTTCAAGTACCAAAAGTTGCCCTCAGTTGTTTTCAGCAAAGGAGACCCTCAGAGAATAGGCAAAAGGGGGAAATTATCTAGAAGAATAAACAGCAAAGGCACTCAGTGTTTGGAGAAACTTGTAAGTGGAAGGATTTAAAGTAAACATGTCTAGGGAGTTCCCTGACAGTCCAGTGGTTAGGACTCGGTGCTTTCACTGCCCGGGGTTCAATCTCTGGTTGGGAACTAAGATCCCGCAAGCCACATGGGATGGCCAAAACAAAAACAAAAACAAACAAAAAATAAAGTAAATATGTCTAAAAAATGGTTGTCTCTCGGGAGTTGTTTCTCTGGTCTGGGGATATGGGTGGCTGCATTTCAAAAACAAACAAAATCAAAATATGTTGTAACAATAACAAAAACCTATAGACAGTTTGCATAAAAACCACCCTCTTCCCAAAATCTGTTCTACTAAGGAATCTTATTTCTGTTTCTCATTGATTGAACCTCCTGACCAGTTTTCAGAAAAGGATTTACCTACGTAGGTTACTACCAAGTTCAAACATATTTCTTGGTCCCTGCAATGATATAAATTCTTTGAAAATTTTACAAAGAAAACAAGCTATCCCCACAACTCTATAAAAATGTCCGATATCTCTGTTGCAGAACACTAAAGAATATAGCTCAGAAAAAAAAAAAAAAGAGGTGAGGTGAACTTGAAATTTCATAGTTTCACTAAGCTGGCACTCAGGCCTGCTTTCCCCAGAGAATCTCCTACATGTGTCTCCACAATTGGAATTAGCCAGACCAACTAAGAATCCTGGCAGCTATAATTTAAGTGTAATTTTAATGTTAAGTGAAGGATCATCTCTATTCATTCCCATAAGTGTTACAAAATAAAGACTGTCTGACTAAATAAGTTCATTTTCTCTTAATCATTAGGATTCGTGATTAAATTACTTCAGTTCTGCTGCAAAGAAAGCAAAGTTGCTCAGATTAATGATTCCCATTTCTAGGTAATAGGCAACTGAAGAAAGTCAAGACCCATCTACACCTGAGACACAGGTATGCATTATATAATTATAACATTTCATTCGACAAAATAGAAATTAATAAAAAGGATAATCACATGCTAAAAGATGATTTTTAAAAGCGTCAAATCCCAGTTTCAACCTTCATTCCTTAATATATATGACTTTCAAAGAAAAGCTATTTTATTTGTATGTCAGATATATGCAAAATAAAAAAAAAAATCTTTCAAGACCTTAGATTTCATTTTGATACCAAAAACATTCTTGGTGCAGAAAATATACCTCACTCATTTTTCATTCCCATAAAATATATCTTTACTGGATGTTAGGCTTATTGAAGAATCTGCATATTAGGTTAATTTTATTCCCAGCACTTAATACAATATTTTTGATCTGAATTAAAATTATATAGATGTAACTTTAATCCATCATTCAGATAAAGAACCAGGTATATAAAAGTCTTTCTATTAACACTCAGTACAACAGTCAGAAATGAAAGAGATAGATTCCTTGTTAGATTAAAATGACATTAGCATGCTTATGCTTTATTTAAATCTGTTGTGAAAGAAAGATATAAACTTATGTCAAGGGTGGTTTTCCATCAAGGTTTTGAATTTAACATTTGCCTTTTGGAAAATAAAACATAGATGAACAAACCCCTTGGAATCAATACTTATTCTCACATCTCTCATTGCAAAAGTTTTGCTCTTTTTTATGAACGTCATGAGGAATGCTATTCTCTTCTTCAGGATATACCAGTAGTTTAGGCAGCTCACACAGCCAGCAAGCCTTTTCAGATAAAAGTTTCCACTTGTATGGATTTTTAACTCTGAAATGCAGTGCCATGAACATTCTCCTACACAGAAGGGAAGACTTGGAGGACGTTGTTTATCCATTTTTTCCTGTAAGTGAGGACGGGGGTGGCTTGAATAGTTTTCAGCTATTTCTTTAGATGGAGGAAATAGCAAAGTGAGAACAGACTGACTATGACAAAGAAAAGTGACTATTGGCAAATACTAGAAAGAAAAAGAGCAGTACAGTCCTTCATATCTCACAGAGGCATTATCATAACAAGATTATTTATACTTGTTTGGATAGAGTGGTGATGAAGTTGTATACACAGTCTTCACTGCACTCATGGGAGGCCTCCATGTACAAGTAAAAAAATCTATTGGAGGAGAAGAAAACATTTAGTTGGCCTAGCTATGCATCTCCATCCAAAATAAAGTGTCCTGAAGGTGCCAGACATGAGTTTATTGAGCTAAAAACTAACAGACTGTTCAAATCTAAAAGAAAAAAAATACTTTAGAAGAAATGTAAATGCAATCACCCTGAAAAATATTCCCCTTGATCATAGGCATATCCATGCAGCTAAAATTTTGTTTATCCTTGGGAATGGCTACAGAGGAGAGAGAGATAAATTCAAGGAAAATCTCCAACTAGCATTCTAGTGATTAACGTAAAATTTAACCGCTTGAGGTTTTCCTCCTTTCAGTGAACAATCTCAGGGTGTGGTTTTAACGTAGTTTCAGAGTTACGTAGTTTCAAAGAATGAAGAGAAAGAGGAAGTGGGTGCTGGAGGCATTCAGCCAGCTGACACTCAGAAGGAGAATAAAAAGGGGATTAAAATAAGCTGCCTGGATTCCTGGGAACAAGTAAGTCCCAGAATGTAGAGATGTCCAAGTGATACTTGTTAGAGCTGCACAAATGCTGTTATTTCAAGAAGTTGCATTATCTGAGCTAGGTTCCTAGGTCGCAGTACACATGCTCAAGGATGCTTGTCTTGATGCTTCAGAAACAGACCTGGGTCAATGATCTGGGGGCAAGTATTGATACATTACTTTGGAGGTGATCACAGGAAGTACAATGAGAGAGTAAGACAAGGAGGAAAGAAAGCCAATTGATAGCATGTTTACAGTATGTAGGATATAGAGCACATTACCACTTTGGGCAACTGAGGCTCAATCCAACCAGCGCAACCCTAAGACTGTGTGAACATACCCCCAAGGATCCTGGAAACTGGAGTACCGACCTGTCAACTCCCACCTCTTGTTGATGGAGCATCTCTCCTGGGAGGCCCACTCCCTTGCATTACGGCCAGAAAACATTCTCAGGACTATGTAGGAATTCTACAGATGAACGCTGGGGTGGGCCAGTGGAATATGAGTGCACAGAAAATGTCTGTTACACTGTTGAAGGAATGACTGTAAGAAATAAAATTTGGTCCTGATATTGATTAATCTTCATGTATTCTATGGGATCTACATTTGAAGGAATTTCATTAGGGCAAATAGATTTAGATTCCTAACTGATCAGTTCTATAAAAAATAATAAATATAGCCACAGTAAGTTCTAATTAGTAATCGTTTGTCAAGCACCATCCTAGCTGTTCTATATTTTTCCCTCTGCTTCATCTGCAAACTAATGTTGAAAGGTAGCTATGTTTTTCTTCCCCTCAGTTTGCAAATGAGAACTCTGAGGTTTGGGGGTTGGTAAAGTAATTTGCCCAGTTTTGTAAAATGGGGGAAGGAAGATTTGCCACCGGGTACAGTGGATCATAAAGTCTAAGCCCTCTCTGTATCACATTGTGTTAAAAAGCGTAGCCAATTTGATGGAGCTGATATAAAAATAGTGCAAATATTTCAAATGGCAGAATAAACAAATAAATCAGCATCCATTCAAGTCATCTCCCTTAGTGATATTTTAGGCAGTTCCTAAAAATACAAAATAATCCGAATGTGAAATTAAAATAGGAAAGAAATATGGTCTAGTGGTACCACTTGTCTTGCTAGAAAAGAATGGAAGCCAAACAGCCAAGTTCAATCATCATTTGTACAGTAATCTTTACTGAAAGTCAAAGTGCATGAAATATATAGCAGTTTTTTTAAAAAAGTCAGTGGGAAAAGAAGTGAGCTTCCTCCTCCTCATGGAGTCAGTATTTGTCAAACTTAAAAATTCTAAAGTATAGATAGCTTGTCATTCATGTTTCAAACTCTCCCCAGGCCTTCTGTGACACATGCAACCACCTAACTCCCAGCAAAATTCATATACACCGTCATTTCCACTGCAGTGCATAAAAAGCCACATGTCCTGAGGGCTAGCGGTGTGTGCAAAGCAGGCAATTAGTCCGCATATGCTCCGTCCTGGTTAAAATCCCCCACAGAGCGGGTGACATGCATTACATTTTGGGGAGTGGGGTGGGTTGAGGGGGAGCGTGGTGCTTCTGGGTAAGTTTCATTATCATTGTTTCCAAGTTTTAGAATAATGAGGCCTGTTTGTTAAAAGAATGCAGATAATATTTGGGTAAGTTTCATTATCATTGTTTCCAAGTTTTAGAATAATGAAGCCTGTTTGTTAAAAGAATGCAGATAATATTTACTAAGTTCTCTCTGGTCCATGAGTCCTTTAATTGGTGAGATATTTTTTTTTTCCTATTTTGTTGTGGGATTTACCTCCTTATACGGTATTTGATACAATTAGAGGGCACCAAAGGGGCTTCTGAAACCTCAGAACAGAAGCGAAAATAAAGCATATTAAAAAAAGAAGGCCCAACAATTCCTCAACAATGACAAACACAAACAATGCTCCCTTTGCAGTTTCTGGAAAATCCACGTGCTTAGCGTAGATGCTAAGGACTTCTGACACTTTGAGGGAGACAGCAGAAATTGTATCCTGTCTATCTGACTCTGAGTTTCAGATGCGCCAATTAAAAGCAATGTAACCTCGTGAGTTTTCTTAATCCTTCTGACTCAGTTCCTCTGTTACCAGAATAAATGAATAATTATATGTTAAGTGCTCAGGGCAGCACATAACAAGCTGTGAGTATGTGAAAAATAAATCAATAGCCTGAAAATGAAAGACAATATAGGGGCATCTACTGAATAATTTAATTTCTTATGGACACCAGAACATGTTACTACAAATATATATATGTACATATATATACACACATATATATATTTACTTACTTTGTGACTTATCAAGCAACACATATATTTGTATTTACATTTGTTATCTATTTATTATATTATATTTAAACACACACACTTTTCCTTTATATTTTCCTTAATTTGCTCTTCCATGGGAAGCATAATTTAAAGAGTGCTAAAAGACATTTCTAGAACTTTTATGTTTCTGGCTCCTGTGTTCAACTAGCTTTGAAAATTAGGCTATTTTTTTTCTCTGAGTTTCAGCTTAGTTTTTACTCAATATGGATGATAATAATGTCTTCTCACCTTAAAGCATTAGTGTGGTAATCAAAATTGAATCTGCAAACTGTACTGTGTCACGTATAAAGAAAGAATTCACATATTTTTGTGGTGACTGATGTAATTAATTTATTTTAAGTATGACATGAAAAATAGCAGTGAAAAATTGTCAGCTGTTTATCTTTTTCTTATTAAAATTATAAAAGGGACATAGGAGCTTAAAGGAAAGAAATTTTCCTGTCAATTTGCTATAGGTAACTAAAGGAGTTTGAAGTAAATAGATAAGTTATCTAGCAGTGTCTAAATATAGATATGAATGTGTGTCTACTAAAGGTTCTAAAAATATTTCAAGATTAAATATTATTTGATTTTCACATTTATCTCTTTGTTTTATTTATATCTCTTTTATTTTCCATTACTCTAGATAAATGAGTTAACTATATTCCATAATGAATAAAGATCAATAATGTATTATTCCTTCAGAAACACAGGTATTATAAAGCTCTTTATAATTCAAAGTCTGGAGGAGGTTTGATGTCTACTTTTATAAGAAATAACAAATAGCATCTAAATAAGCCCTGTCTTAAATATGCCTTTTTATGTGTGTGCTTCTCTTTGAAAGTAAGAAAATGTCTTCTAAAATTCTTTGCTATCCATCCATCAAAATAATCCAACATTACACATGAAGACCAAACTTGTCATCTCAACTTTCCATGAGAAAACAATTATCCTGAGAGTTATCTGAATGTGTCTAGTCAGTAAAATCAGGCAGGTTAATAATATCCCCATGCCATTACGGTATCACCAAGATTGCTAGTACAATTCTAAACCGGAATGTAAAAAGAATTCAATGAGTTATGAAGCTCTCAAAATTTTACAAAAATTGTACAAAAAAACAAGTAAGTATTCCCAGGACGTTAGTAGCCAATTCTTTGCATTTTACTTGTCGACCTGCACTAATCAGTTTTGAAGTAATTTATTTTAACTTTGTTCTCAAATATCATTTATCCCTCTGTCACCTTTTCCCTCCTTCCCACTCAGTCATCTTTTCTCTCCCCTACCAAAGTATTCCCAGGGGGATTTGTAAAGCCTTTGGAAACTGGCAAACTACATATTTTTATATCATCTTAAGAAGACAACATTTGAGGCATGGACTGTTTTAGGATGAACTGTAATGTAACCCAGTTTCATATAAAGAGAAATCATCCTACTGTCAAGGATCAATTCAAATTATTCCACTTCTTGAGTTCTCCGATTCATTCAAATACTTGCTTTATGATTAATTCATAGCAAACACTGACTTAGGGACTCAAGAAACAGAGTAGTCTACAAAGTGGGAGTAAGAGGATTCAAGCATTTTCCTTTCTTTTCTTTTAACGATTCCCACTTGATACCTTCTTGCAAAATATACTGTAGAAGATATTGGAAGATTCGCTCAGAGTTTCACTTCAATCTAGTGATTTCCTAGCATTGTTGGCTAATTTCAACAATTAAGTACAAAAAATGGATTGCACTGAGCCATGAATAGGTTGCCTCTCATGGTATGCTGGTACATGTTTAAGGCTTTCAAAGGAAAAAATCCCAACAAAACCCAAAAACCCAAGCAAACAAACAACAAGAACAAAAACCCCCATATCCCTGAATTGTAGCACTTACCACTTTTCATGATGTAAATACTGCCACTATAGCCAATTTTAAACTACCCAAATAACATCATTGGATTCAGAAGTGGAAAGAGATGTACAGATGTGCTACAGATGTAGAACACTATTATATAATATTTCACTGTACAGATACAAGAGCTATAAATAGCCTGAAGATCATAGATAATCATAAAATATAACAAAATAAATAGAAAGTGATGAGTGTTGAGTATTTATTATCTATGTTTTTAATATAATTTATTTAGTGGCAAATTCATCTTATTTAATTTATAATAATGGCTGTGTTTAACAACCATTAGCACATTTACCAAAAATTTAACAATTGACTATCATGAACTGGTATGAGCTGGCTCCAGCTCGTCACTGGTTGTGTCCAGAGGTGGTCTATAAAAGTTAAAAGAGACTGCTATGTTTCTGGGAAATAGGGAAACGTGTCTGTTTGAACAGCATCACCCCAAATCTCTATAGGCATCAATTTATCTATTTTAGCTTCTTTCTGGTTTTCTTTCTGGTTGGAGATTGCTTCGCAATTGCTTTATTGTCACAGATTGCCCTCCTCGGGACTTATCTGACACATGTAAGAGGACCTCACTCTGGGTACTCCCCTAGAATGGTTCTGTTGGGTAGATCCCAGCTTCCTGGGCTCTAAACCTATAGGGCTGGGTCCTGGGCTCTCACCTTCAAATACGATTATAGTCCAACTCAAAGTGAAATGTAATAAGAGCATTTCACTCCAAAGTACAATGACTAGCATGGTTTTCTCCTCGTTAGAGAGTCTGGTTGTCTAGAGACACTCTGCTATTGACAGATGTTCCAAAGGCTCCTTTGTGGAAGAACATTTAGAGAGTTCCTAGTGTTTGTGGGCATCTGCCACAAGTTCTTTATTCATCCTGTGAACAAATGCTTATAAGTACCTGCTGTTTACCTGGCATGGTGCTGGTTGATGAAGCTACATTAGGGAAAGAAAACAGATACTATACACCCTGGTGATATTTATAATCTGGTTAGGACACAAGCATTAAATTAATCAAAGTCTCTAAATAAACAAGACAGAGCTTGTTATGATATAATTAATGGAATAAGGGAGGGCTTCCTTAAAGGTGTATTAGGTGAACTAAAATTTGAAAAATGAGGAAGAGTCTTAAGCAGGTAAAGGAAGAGTAGTAAGAAGCCCTTCAGTCAGGGGAAACAGCATATGTAAATGCCTTGTGGGTGGAGGAAGACAATCAAGTAAGAGAAAGTTCAAAGCAAGAGAAAGTTCAAAGCGGGAAGGGAGTTTGCGTGAAATGAACCTGGGAGATAGGTAGGGAGCCAGACTATACTAAGAGGTATGGTCTGTGCTGCTTAGGGAGTTCTAAGCCTTTGAACAAAGGGAAGCCATTGAATAGGTTCAAGCAGAGGAAGAACACGGTGTGATTTGCTAGAACATAGAGGACAGATTGGAAGGGAGGCACTTGCAGCATTTCAGGGGCATCGTGGTGTAGCTGCACACATTTGAAAGACATGGAAGAGGCAAAACTAGCTTGACCTGATGTTAGATTGGGTATTGGGATTGAAGAGATGGAGGTGTTAGCAGGTTCTGAACAACTGAGACGTGGTGTAGCCAAGAGACACAGGGACACCTGGAGAAGGAATAGGTTTGAGGGGAGTAGATGGTATGGTAATGAGTTGGGTTTTTAATACGCTAAGTCTGAGGTGCTTTGGAGACTATTCCTGTTTGTGGTTCATAAATCCAATTGCAAAAGCCTTATCTACCAGAGAATGGCTACAGAAACAGAGCCCCTGATTTCAGTTTTATTCTGGATAGAACTCTAAATACAGCAAAAACAACCTGAAGAGTAAGATGCCAAGTGGATTTGTTACACTTTCTCCTCTTACATGGATTTTGGGTCATTGTTCTTTAATCCCTCAAATATTTTTTTTCCTTTGATTCACATCATTAAAATCACTTTATATTTATCAAAATGTAGCCCCAGGAAGCTAAATGAAGTATGTACATTTAAAGAACAGCTTCTAAAGGACTTAAAGAGAGGTGATACATTTTGGATAAGTCTCCACAGAAGAAGATGTTAACAAAGATTTCTGTGCATTGTTACATTCAATAGTGGAAGTGGGTGATTGAATTATAAAGGTACTTCATCAAAAACACTGATTTCTAAGGCTATTATGTTCTATGAGGGTGGTTCTGAATAGTGATTTAGAACAAAAAAAGCATCTTTGAAGTGTGATATATTAGATGTTTATGTAACTATAACAAAAGAACTATAAATTTCATTATGAATTTGATTTCCCCAAATCCAAGTGATTTGCAAAACTCTTAAATATTTTAGTAATGTCTTTAAGGCAACATATAAAACAAAAATCACTTAAGCACATAGGATGGAATTTTATTCAGCTTTTAAAAATCATGTTGATGGTGTAATATTAGGTATAAAAGCAACCCTAAGAACTTGTACACATGGCGTTAATTCGGTGCAACTATAAGTACAGAGAGCACTCAAAAGAAATATAACAAACTATTAGCAATGCTCATATCTACATTGTAAGATGCTATTTCTTTTTTCAGATGAAAATAACTTCTGAATATGAAGATGTGGCATACACTTATTAAAAAATTCAAGTAATTTAGAAAAGGATAATGAAATAAAATTAACTCTGAATTCTACCACCCAGAAGCAACCACTGAAAACATGTTGGAAAACATCTTTCTAGATCAGTGTTGCCTAATACAACTTTCTGTGTTGATGGCATTGTTCTGTATCTGTGCTGTCCAATATGGTAGCCATTAGCCACAAGTGCCTATAGAACACTTGATATATGTCTATTGCAATTGAGGAAGTTAATTTTTAATCTAATTTAATTTAATCTGATTTAAATTAATTTAAATTTAAATAATCATGTGAGGCCACTGGTTGGCAAGTTGACTGTGTAGTTCTAAACATTTCTCTAAAGGGAACCCTCCTGCACTGTTAATAGGAATGTAAAGTGATACAGCCACTATGGAGAACAGTATGGAGGTTCCTTAAGAAATTAAAAACAGAACTACCATATGACCCAGCAATACCACTACTGGGCATGCACTCTGAGAAAACCATAATTCAAAAAGATACATGTACCACAATGTTCATTGCAGTACTATTTACAATAGCCAGGACATGGAAGCAACCTAAATGTCCATTGACAGATGAATGGATAAAGAAGATGTGGCACATATATACAATGGAATATTACTCGGCCATAAAAAGGAACGAAATTGAGTTATTTGTTGTGAGATGGATGGACCTAGAGTCTGTCGTACAGAGTGGAGTAAGAAAGAGAAAAACAAATACCGTATGCTGGGCTTCCCTGGTGGCGCAGTGGTTGGGAGTCCGCCTGCCTATGCAGGGGACACGGGTTTGTGCCCCGGTCCGGGAGGATCCCACATGCCGTGGAGCGGCTGGGCCGTGGGCCATGGCCACTGAGCCTGCACGTCCGGAGCCTGTGCTCCACAGCGGGAGAGGCCACAACAGTGAGAGGCCCGTGTACCACAAAAAAAAAAAAAAAAAACATATGCTAATGCATATATATGGACTCTAAAAAAATGGTACTGACGAACCTAGTGGCATGGCAGGAATAAAGACGCAGACATAGAGAACAGATTTGAGGACACAGTGGGGGAAGGGGAAGCTGGGACAGAGTGAGAGAGTAGCATTGACATATGTACACTACCAAATGTAAAATGGATGGCTCGTGGTAAGCTGCTGCATAGCACAGGGAGATCAACTCAATACTTTGTGATGACCTAGAGGGATGGGATAGGGAGGGTGGGAAGGATGCTCAAGAGGGAGGGCATATGGGGATATATGTATGCATACAGCTGATTCACTTTGTTGTACAGCAGAAACTAACACAACATTGTAAAGCAATTATACTCCAATAAAAATGTGAAAAAAATAAATATTTCTCTACTTAGACACATACCCAAATATCCAAATAATTGTATATAAATGGGACCAAACTACACATATTTATTTTTATCTTGGCCACTTAATATATTAATGAAATGTTTATATAAATACAGGTATGTATTGCCTTTTTAAACCGATCCTGCTGCCTCCCATTATATAGATGTACCACAATTTATTTAATATATCTTTCGTCATTGGACAGGTTTTTATTATAAACGATGCTTTAACAAACATCTTTGTATCTATGTTATCATCTACTTGACTGAAGATCTGTTTGAGATAAATTCCTAGGCAGGGAACTGCAGGGTCAAGGGTATCCATGTTTAACTTGTGATACATATTGCCAGATGCTCTCTAAAGAGTCTTTATTAGTTTACAGCCCCACAAATAGCAGATGAGGTCACAAACATGGGTTATTGGCAATTTTTTCATTTTGGCAGTCTACTGGAAGAAAAATAGTATCTTTTTACTGTTTTTATTTGTTTTAAAAATTACTTGTGAGGATACCTCTTTATTTATTGGCTATTCACATGCCTTTTATAGTATGAACTGTTTGTTCAGGATGTTACCCCTCTATTCTGGTGGGCTATTTCTCTGTTTCTTATTAATTTATAAGAAGCTTTTGCTTTTATTGACCCTTTGCCTGGCATATATGTTGTAATATTTTTTCTAAATCATTTGTCTTAAATTTGTCATGATGTATTTTCCCCCTACAGAAATTTAAAACAATTTTATATTCAAATCTATCAGTCTTTTTAATTATTTTCTGATTTATTGTCATGTGTGAAAGACTTTCCTTATCTTGACATTACAGAAATATTCAATTTATAAGCATTTATTTCTTCAATATCCTTTATGTAATTTGCAAATGTTTACAAGGACCATGCACTTTATTTATTTTATTTATTTATTTATTTTTTTTGCAGTACGTGGGCCTCTCACCGCTGTGGCCTCTCCTGTCGCGGAGCACAGGCTCCGGACGCGCAGGCCCAGCGGCCACGGCTCACGGGCCCGGCCGCTCCGCGGCATGCGGAATTCTCCCAGACCGGGGCACGAACCCGCGTCCCCTGCATCGGCAGGCAGACTCTCAACCACTGCGCCACCAGGGAAGCCCAGGACCATGCACTTTTAATACATTATTGTAGTATCAAGAAAAATATAATGAGGAAAATGCTTTTTAAAACAACTAAGAATCAAGTTTTCTTTTAAATGGGAACTTATGCTACTAGTTTCTTTTCAGTCTATAGATGAGCATTTACTAATGCTAGACTTTGTAAGAGAATCTTATGATATTGACTGAAGGTTACATACTAGCACAGAAGGGAGCCAGCACTAGCCTATGTTCTGAATTTCCCCTTGTGAGGTTATTACAATACCCATAGGGATGCTTAATGAGTACAGCTAATGTCCCTGAAGTCAGTACCCAAATGTTGCTATTGTTGAACTTAACACTCTTAGAAGACCTTGAAATGGCTCCACAATGATCATGCTCTAACACCTGAGTACTTGAAGAAAAGTGTACATACATGTTGGCACATATATAGCTTTTAAGGAGAGCTATGGGGTTTAGTGGGTCCATGATAACCCAATGCACCCAGGGAACACAGGGCATGTAATGCTTCTGTGTAAGCAGAGGGTAATGGGCCTCCTATTGCTCTAGAATTCCACTTGGTCATGGTAGAGCAGAGGACTGCAGGGTGCAGGAAAACAAGGCTATGAGAAGATGGGACCTGAAATGTATAGGGCATTGGGTTGAGGAGAGACAACTATCTCACATTTATATACCACCCTTTCCCTACTTTGTCCATCCAGTGAACAACAAAGATGAGGCCTTAAGGTCAGCCTTCTTCAAAATTGCTTTTTGGATCTTTATATCACAGAATCCCAGGAAAACTGTGAATGTTTACTTAGGTGACATTTAGTACAAGAATTGATTCACCTATGTACAACTGAATATTCTGAGAGCTTTACAAATACTATAAAAATACCTTTTTTTTCAGGTGTTCTTTCATTTGTACTCCCCACCTCCCCCCTGCTTTAATTCATCAAACTTTATGCTTGTATTTCCATTCTCTATACTAGGGGTATGTTTATTACCGAGGTATAACCTTTGCCCTTAAGGTTCTAATGATCTGGTAGAGGAGAAATGTACATAGATCCTTAGTGTGTAATGGGATAAATGCTTTTGGAGCACTGAAGGCGGCCACCTAATTGTGTTTAAGGAAGTTAAAACCAGCTACAAATCTGGTAGAAAAGTTTTCTTAAGACTGTATCTCTTAAGAGTTTGCAGACACATGAATAGTGCAAAGGAAATGTTCTGAAAATACCAGTAGAAATACTAGGAAAAGTGATCAAAGAGTCAGTATTTCCTGCACACTCAGCCAATAAAACTCCATAAACTGTATTTGGTCAATAAAATTTCTTCTAATTCATGTTATTAGCCCTCCTGGTAATCCTAGTCCTCATGAAAAAGTTGTTTTTACAGCTTCTACAAATGAAAAACATATGGAAATCATGTTTTCAGGGATTGAGTAACCCATAATTTAATTTATTATTAAAATAAAGTCTTAGTAGAGGCTTCTAACATTTTCAGATAATCAGACAGCAGGTAACTTGATGTGAATGAACTGAGTACAGTGGAAATCTCTCTTGGTAATCCCTTTGTTAAAGGTACTGATGTAGTTTTTAATTTTAACCTTATATAAGGACTTTTAACACTAAGACTTAACCTTATCAAAGCCGAAGTATTCCTCTGTATTTCATAACTAATAACTCAAGAAGATGGGGCCTGATGAGGTCCATCTTGCATACATGCTTTCCTAACCTTAAAAACACAAGGGTTTTACTTTAAAATAAAATTTTGCATTCACACAGAGCTTGGCACATATTTGTATATGTATATATACTCCTCTATTCCAACCTAACCCTCTATAAATTAAAATAAAAGTTAAAATTTAAGTATAAATTCCCTCAGTAATATGGAAACTAGATTGATTTTTCTAGAAAGCCTGAAAAAATTATGGCACATTTCTTAGATGCTTACAGTTTAGCATTCATTTAAGGTTTTTATTTTAGTTGTCAAATTTCTTAATTAAAATACACTAATTTAAAATGAAACTTCTTATCATTATCATAATGAAACTGGACCTAAACCTTACACTATATAAAAAAATATTAACTCAAAATAAATCAGAGACCTAAATGTAAAAGGTAAAGCTACAAAGATCTTAGAAGAAAACAGGTGTAAATCTGTGTGACCTTGGGTTCAGCAGTGGTTTCTTAGACACTGAGAGCACAAGCAACAAAAGAAAAAAAGGGATAAATTGGATTTCATCAGAACAGAAAACTTTGTGCTTCAAAGGACACTATAAAAAAAGTAAAAAAAAAACCAAAAAACTGATAGAATGAGAGATAATATTTGTAAATTCTATCTGATAAGGGACTTAATAGATACACTGCCAGTGGCCATGGAAAATGGTGCAGCCAATTTGGAAAACAGCTTTGCAGTTCCTCAAGGTGTTAAACATAGCATGACCATGTGACCCAGCAATTCCACTCCTAAGTACCTAGTCAAGTGAAATGAAAACATGTCCAAACAAAATCTTGTACGTGGAAGTTCATAGTAGCATCATTCAAAACAGCCAAGAAGTAGAAACAAGCCAAATGTCCATGAACTGGTGAAGGTAGGAACAAAACGTGGCCTACCTCTACAGTGGAATAGTACGCAGCAATTAACAGCAACAAAGTACTGTTACATTCCACAACATGGAAGAATCTTAAAAATATCATGTTAAGTTAAAGAATCCAGTCATGAAAGACCACATGTTGTATGATTCCATTTACATTAAATCTCTAGAATAGTCAAACCGATAGTGACCGAAAGTAGATTAATGGTTACCAGGGTCTGGGTGGAGGTAGGAAAGGGAGTGATTGTTAATGAATAGAGGACTTCCTTTTAGAGTGATGAAAATATTCTAATATTGTATAGTCGTGATGACTGTACAACTCTGAATATACTAAAAGCCACTGAACTATACACTCTGGAAAGGTTAACTAATTGGGGTGTGAATACAAATATTCATTCATGCACCTCCTAAAGCATCTGTGTACCACCACCTCCCCCCACCATGCTGTGAAAAATTTGCTCTATGTCTCAGACAGAAGACATGGGTGAATCATGGAATTCAGTGTTTTTGGAGAAAGCTTCAAAATATTTTTATTCTTGGTAGGTGATGGGGTTTTCTTGGCCTGATGATAGGTAGTGAATTGAAGGGGAAGGAGATGCTTAGAACAGCAGTGGCTGACTAGGTAGATGGCTTGGAGTCAGCAATTATAACATGCACAGCTTTTGAAAGATACAGGTAGCCTGGCCCAGTGACTTAACTCCCTTTGGCTGAACCTCACCTTGCCCACTACTTCCAAATGCTGGGTAATTTCTAAACTTGTAATCTCCTCATTCTTATGCTCTAAGCCACAAATATAAATGCTTGAACTAGGCCTAGCTTCTTTGGGAAATGTATAGTTACAGCATATGTCTATCTAAAATCAGGAATCTAATCCCCAGTAACCAACACTGTTTTTGTTCTACTCTCCTGCCTGCCATGTAAATGAGTAAAAGAATGCAAAAAAGTTGGAGGAAAAGAACACTTTCCAATCAATAAAGTTTTTCTTATTGGGCAAGGAATCAGAGAAAGGTATTTAATTTCGCCTGAGCTTAAAAGTTCCAGAAACTCTGGGGCCCGTTTTTTAACGTACACTTAAAAGACTAGGGTGTCTGTATTTTTATGTCTCAAACATTTTAGGAGCTAATATTACTGAATTACACAGCCCGTCACTTTTAATTGTCAATTAATTGTCAATTTAATTGTCAATTGTTGTCAATTAATTGACAATTGTTGCAGTCTTCCAATTATGATAAAGTGAAAATTGAATTCATTCAAATATTAGGATCTGTAAATAAAATAAAGGTTTGTTTGGAACCTGACTAATTACCTCTAATTTTTTATTTTTTATCCCCATTCACTTATTTATTCAGAAAAGATTTGAGTTTCTACATTGTGTGTGTCTCTGTGCCAAATGACTCATATGAAATCCATTTATGAGACATCTCATGAACAGCATTAGTGTCTTATGCAAGAAACCACTCTATAAATCTAAGTATCATTTTCTAAACATCAGGGACTATTTCATTTGGATATTTAACAAATGTCACATGGTAATGTAAAGCTGTCTAATTTAGATGGGCAAGATAAAATGCTTTTTGGGCTGAAACAAGTTTGCCCTGTGGGCATACCCTTTTCTTTTAAGCCAGAGATGATTACCAGCTCATTATGAGGTCCACTTACTACCTTGAACAAAGCAAGCAATTTTGTTTATCAACCTCACGGTAGAGCCCCAAATCTTTACAAAATCCCCAGTCTTATTCTCAAATAAATGTTTAATTTGCACAGGCTGTTAGGTCCTAAAGTATGTGAAAATGGAACCTTCTGAGTTGGGCATATTATTTAAGCTTTGTGCTTTCTCTAGCTATTTTAAACAAATATTCATGGATTTTTTTTAAGGGATAACACACATGTATTAAAGAGTACAGAGTACATTAATTTTAAGTGTACGGCTTAATGTACATATTTTGTAGTTATTTTTATATCTAACTTTTAAATATTCTCATTCTTCAATCTCTTAAATTTACCTGTTTTACCATCCTGACTGCATTCATTCATTCACACATTCCCTCAATGCATATTTATTGAAGGCAAACGCCTGCCAGAGATACATAAACAACACATTATCATGTTTATAGTGTAGAAGAGCAATAAACAAACAACTACAATGAACAAGAAAATTTCAAACAGTGGTTAGTCTGTGAAGAAAATAAAATGAGAGAAGGTAGAATCGTGAGTGGATTGGGGGTAGGGGGATACCTTTAGATAGAGTGGCAAGGGAGGTACCCATAGAACAAAACCCAGATGGCAGAGGTATGAGGCACACAAAAGTCTGGAGAAGAATGTTCCAGGCAGTGCTAATGCTCTGAGGTGGGAATGCTTTGGCTTGTTCAAGGAACATAAAGACCAGAGAGGCTGGAACAGAGCAAGAGAAGGGGACAGTGATCTGTGGTGAGGTGGATGGGGGCTGAATGCTGGGCCAAGTCATCTGGGCTCTTGTAGGGATGGAGTCTGGATTTGTATTTGAAACACAGGAAAGCTATTAGGTTTAATGCAGGGAAGTGACATGATTTGATTTATATTTTTGGAAGTTCACACTGCTGTGTGCAAAGCTGGAAACAGAGAGGCCAGTTAGGAAGCTATTTCAAAGTCTATTTCATGGTGGCTGGATTAACGTGGAATCGATGGGGATGGAAGTGGATGCATTCTAGATGTGATCTAGATACGAGGCAACTGGCCTTATTGAGGGACGGGATGTGGGGATGGTGGTAGGTGGTACTGAGGAAAGGAGGGAATTAAGGGGGGCTCCCAGGGAGTCTTCTCATAGAGATGAAGGTGTTGTCATTTACTGAGCCTGAAAGTACTAAGAAAGAGATGAATTTAGGAGAGGGGAACAACATCTACTGCCTACACTGTTAGAACAACTTCCTTACTGGTGTCTACTTTCGGGCATGTTCCTAATAATTCATTCTAGACAAAAATCTTACCAAAGCTGATCCAAAAGAAGAGTAAGTTTTTAAGAGACTCCAAATCAAAGAAAACCCTGAAATGGTTTTCAAAGTCTTGTCTTAAAGAAAGGTTCAAGGCTCATAAGAGTTTGAGAGGAATTCTTTCAATTGTAATGTTAATGAAATGCAAATGTAATGTAAAATAAATTTTACATTTATAATATAGAAAAAAAAGTGAAATTATCAAGTCCCTATTCAAAGCCTGACAAAGTTAACATAAACACAAGAAACACAGATCACTCACTTCTGAATACACATGTAAATGTCCTAGAAAGAATAGTAGCATGTTGAGCTGGAGAGGGCAATAATAATTAAATATTACACATCATGGCAATAGTGGTAATCTAATGCTGATCAAGTTTTTATTTTGCGTCAGACACCTTTAAAATTCCTCCCTTATATTAGCCTTTTGAGGGAGGTGCTGTGTCTTCATTTTGTCAGAGGAAGAAACTAAGGCACATTTGCTCTATTTTACACACCTAGTCTGATAAGCTTTTTTCCAAATCTGTGATGAAAGCATTGTATCATTCAATAAATGGCAATTAAATTTTTTTTAATTATTTGGAAAAATTAATTTAGATCTTTTTACCATCTCACAGATAATAATGATGTTCAAATAAAGTGTTAAATGTAAACAACAAAACCATGATGAAGAAACTACAGGTATCTTATATAATATTGGGATAGGAAGACAATATCATGAGAGAAAATGTTGACCATAAAACAGGCATTAAAACCAAAATTAAAAAGAATATGACAAACTGGGAAAAATATTTGACAGATAAATAGAAAGGCTGACATTTTTAGTGTAAAAAGAGATCTTATGTATCAATATAATGGAAAAATAATCAGCAAAGCACAAAAACACATATGTAAAGACGTTAGTCATAGTGATGCAATTATTATATTCATTTGTGGGGAATTAACCAATTAATCAAGTAAATTAAGTCCTAAGGTTAGAATACTATGTAGCCTTTAAACTTGTATTAATATTGTGGAAGAGCATTTCTTGTCAAGGGGAATATGATATGCTAAGGAGAAAATAAGTTTCAAACTGGAATATGCTGTGTGTTATTGACTGTAATCTGTGCATGCATGTGTGCTGTGTGCTCACACATACGCACTTTCATGAGATACAGCAGATGTTATTTCTCAGTTGTGAAGATTCAGGGAAATTGTTTTTTTTAATATTTTTCATATTTTCTAATACTCTAAATTATAATGCATTATATCTATAAATATAAGAGATAGATAGATAGTTGGGAGGTGAGGTTATAGGGTTATATAATAAAATAAAATGTTATTTTAAGCCTTAATTGATTTTTGTTTTTCACATTAAGTAAATCTTCATAGAATTTTTTTTTTATTTACTGAAAAAAATTCCTTAATGAAACACATATATGTTCAGTAGCTAACAAATCCTTTACCCACAAAAGACAATACCCCAAGAATTTTGTGATGTACAACTGCAGGGGACACTCTCAGAGCATATTATAAAAGATAATATTCTATACTAGATTCCATAAAGAGGATAAACAAGGTCCTACTGTATAGCACAGGGAACTATATTCAGTATCCTATCATAAATCATAATGGAAAAGAATATAAAAAATGTAGATTCCATAAGGAATAAAACTCTACTCACAGAATAAATGAGTCATAGGGTGGAGGCCCTATAAGACATTTCCTGAAATTTAATTTTAAAAGCCTCATTTTTATTCTTTCTACCTCTTTTCTAATCCTCACGCTAACAATGATAGGCAAGAAAAACTTTCCCTTGTTCTGTTTATAGTTGAAACTATGGTTTGACTCATGAAGAAATTCTAACAAGAAACCTTCCATGGCCAGCACTCAAATCACAGTTTTATGGATACTCTATGTTCCATGCACACATAGTAAAATTTAGTAATTGCGCAATTAAAATATCTCATATGTGTCTAGGAAAAAATATTAAAATTAGGATGTACCCCGAATCACATGATTATAGGTTAGAGAATTTTTTAATCTGTAGGTTTATTGTCTAGACTGGCATGCCTGAAGTAGTTGCATTTCAAAATGCTTTCATTTATATTACATCTTTTAAAGCACTGTGGTAAGATTCACATGACATAAAATTAACCATTTTTAAGGTGAAGAATCCAGTGATATTTAGTACATTCACAGTGTTATATAACTACCACCTCTATCTAGTTCCAAAACATTTTCAACAACCCACAATAAAACCTGGTGCTCTAAGTAGTTGAAATTGGTCACTTTTACTTGTCCAACATAAATGAACATAAAAATGAAAGCTGCTAATTCTAAATGGTGGAATTATTGGTTAGTATCAAGTTGAAACAAGTATCTACAGGGACTTCTCTTGTGGTCCAGTGGTTAAGACTCCATGTTCCCAACACAGAGGGCATGGTCAGGGAACTAGATCCTGCATGCTGCAACTAAGACCCAGCACAACTAAGTAAACAAATAAATGTTTAAAAAAAAAAGAAAGAAAGAAGTGTCTATAAAATTGGTTCTCAAACTTTGGTGTGCATCAGAATCTCTTATAGGGCTTGTTAATACATATCGCTGAACCTCATCCCAGAAGTGTTGATTCAGTAGGTCGGGACCTGAGAATTTGAATTTCTAAAAAGTTCTTAGAGGATACTGGTCTAGGGACCACACCACTGTGATAACCACTGATCTATGAATTCAGAAACAGCTGAATTGACCAGCTCTGACTCTTCTCTAAGTGTTTAAGACTCCCTCCTCTGTAGAGAGAGCAAATGGCTCATTTGGAGCCAGCTGGTGATGCTAAAACCCACTAGGGAGGATTACCCAAAAGGTTGTTTGAGCTGCATCTTGGGAGTCCCACTTCAGGGAAAGTGCAAATGTTAACCTCATTTTGGATTCGAGCCACTTTCAAAACCTTAAACGTTGGGCTTAGTCATAGATTTAGAGGGATGTATACAAAAAAAGGGCACTTGATTCCTGAAATGTATTTTTAGTGACAGATTCCTTTCATAATGAATTAAGGTCAATGAGCAAAAATAATAATAATAAACAAATAAATAAAAGCATCTGGAGCATTTCATGTTTTTAAATAACAGGTGAAAATCAAAATTTCTTTTTTGCTAGAGCATTTATCCTGTTTATCATAGACAATAAATCTTCTTTCATTCTCCATAGTTTCAGAATTCTTAATATAGTTCAAATGATCCTAGTACACAAACAATGCAGTGCTTTAACAGTGAATTTTATATATCTGGGGCTTTTTGAAACCAAGGTGTGCTGAGGACAAAAAACAAAACAAGACAAAAGTACTGGATGCTGGACCTCTAACAGGAGCTTTAACTGCCTTTGGACCCTGGTTCTCCAACAGGCAAGCCTTTAGAAAAATTCTACTGTTTGGGAAAAGCAGAAAAACTTCTCAACAGATATACCAGCTTTTAAATGTGCATTCAGTTCCTCTCACTTTCAGAAGCCATAGAAATTAAGCTCTTTTTTTAAAAAAAGAAAGAAAGGCCTACATATTTGACATGACTGTAATTAATGTAGCTTAACTTGCAGCACATAGGTTTTCTACATCCTCAAGAACAATAGATCAAGAAGAGAACAATTAAGCATATTTCTAGCACTTCTTTAAAGACTCCCTCTGCTTGCCCTTTCAGTGATGGAAGCTTTTCTGTTAATGTTATTTGACCTGAATGCATTCCTCTATTAGAGTTCTGAAGAATTTGATTGGGTTTCAGCTAGAATCCATGACCTCTGATTAATTGTCATGTATTACACATTTTGTGGATAAAATACCTTTGGACAGAGATAGATAACTCTATTCATTTTAATTCACCATTGACATTCAGTAATTCAATTTTCAGAAGTGATGATATTCCTGGCATTTCAGTTAAGTCCGTTTTAATTAATATCTCTACACCTCTTTAAATACCATTTTGTATTTTATATGCCTTGTCTAAATTAAGGCTGTTTAAGGTCTGTTATAAGAGCTCCTCTTCTGGGATTTGCAAGAGTCAACCTTGCCTTTGTTTGATTAAAAATAAAAGCCCACAAAAGGTGTCAAACACTCTCCTATATATAGAACCTCCTTAAGGATATTAGAAAATTGTTCTTTGTCTCTTATGATCAGCTTTCAAACTAGTCTCATCAGAGAACTTTAATTCTTATCTGATCTGAAGCTACAAAAGGTGATGCTCCATGTGAAAATGTGTTTAAAATGTGTTTTTAAGAATGTGACATTAGAAGAACTTCAGGTCTCCTTAAACCTGGAACTCATACAGTCCTAGGAGATAAAATGGTGGTAGTGGCGGAGGTAGTGGTGCCAGGAAGAGGGAGGGAGGATGGGAGGGATAAACAGAACTGTGAAAGTAACAAGCCTTCCAGAACAAGCCTTGTCTCAAAGCAAGGGGAGAGCACACCAGTTAACATTAGGAGGTTTGGATGATTTTTCCTTTCAAACATGGCACTCCATCAACGTCTAAAAGCTTTCCAATGAGTATGAACCCCTCCACTTTACTCCGGTACAAAGAAAACTAGCTCAGAGGCGTCTAGTTTAGAAATGGACACCTGAGTGTGTCTGGCTTTGCCCTGTACGAGCTCTGTAAGTGGGGTAAGCTCTTCCACTTCTCCATTTCCTCATCTATACAAGGGGTCAGAGGGCACTTGCCTAAGGGGCTTATTGCTTTGCCTACTGATTAGTACATAGGAAAAAAGGAAGTGCTCATTAAATGTGAGTTTTTAACGTTGCTTTTGATAAGACTCCCTCCTTGACCTAACTCCAGTCAGCCTCCTCAAGCCCTGTGGGCCTCGACCTTGGCCTCCTCTTATAGGGTCTGCATCGCCCAGTTGTAGCAAAGATGGTGCTAAGTCAGTTTGGAGAGCACTCCCCACCCTTCACGTCTGGCCACCTCAATATCCGATCAAATTCCTCATCCATACCCTTGGTATCTGACCATCCTGGCCTGCCTTCAGCAAGAATCCTCTGAAATCAGTTTAGACAACACTCACCCTTACCGCTGATGTTGCCTTTTAGGAATTTTCCATCCACTGCCCCAACCTTGCTCCTTGGCTATAAATCCCCACCTGCCCTGCTGTATTCAGAATTGAGCCCAGTCCTATAACGATGGTCTCCTCTCCCCTATTGCAATGGTTCCGGAACAAAATCTGCTTCTGCCACTTTAATTTTTGCCTGGCTCTGGTTTTCTTTAACATTGCTGTTATTACCAGTATTATTTTAAAATCTGTGGTTTATATACATTTCACATTGGGAACCACAACTCTGGGAAGTGAATTAAAAACGAGGTCAGTTTTATTTTTTCTCTTGTTTGGTACATTTAAGTTAGTTTTAGTCTCATTAAAAGTCTTCTTATTCTCCTTGTATTTTTACAGGGTTATTAATTGCCTTAAAAAATCTGTATAAAATATAAAAATCTTGTACCTAGGAGTACGTCCTCTTGAATGAAAATTCACAGGCACATCCTAAAAAAAAGTACCAAGGTGGGGGCTTCCCTGGTGGCGCAGTGGTTGAGAGTCCGCTTGCCTATGCAGGGGATAGGGGTTCACGCCCCGGTCCAGGAAGATCCCACATGCCGCGGAGCGGCTGGGCCCGTGAGCCATGGCCGTTGAGCCTGCACATCCGGAGCCTGTGCTCAGCGGCAGGAGAGGCCACAGCAGTGAGAGGCCCACATACCACAAAAAAAAAAAAAAAAAAAAAAAAAAAAAAGGACCAAGGTGCTAGAATATGGAATATAAAATGTAAGACCCACTTTAAAACAAATCAGAGTTTAAGATAATATGCTATTCCTTTAAGAAATGCATTTTTAAGAACCCAGTTTGGGTGAAGAACTGTTTTCTAAGAATGAAACAGACATGAGTTTAATGTGTAATGGGTAAAAGATGTAGTTGATTAAATGTTTTATTTCTAGAAAAGGTAATTTATCTGTTGTTCTCGTTATAAAATTCATTTAAAGCACTGAGCTCTTAGTGATCCCATTGTCTAAAAAGTGCCTTTTTTTTTTTTTTTTTTTTTGCTTCCTCAAGGACACACTAGGGGATTGTTGTAAATCAATGTATGAGAAAGATGCAACAATGACTAGAGAGTAACAGCGCTCTCAGAAAACTTAACTTAGTTCACAGGTACTGGGTCACAACTCAGAGTGTGGTTTGCGGACCAGCAGCATCGCATGCCCTGGGATCCAGGTAGGGATACAGGATCTCAGGCTCACCTCGACCTACTCAGTCAGGATCTGCATTTTAATAGGATCCCTGGGTGACTTGTTTGCACCTGAACTTCTGAGAAGCCCTGACCTGAGGAAATACGGTTGACCCTTGAACAATGTGGGGGTCAGGGGCGCCCACCATCCATGCAGTTGAAAATCCACCTATATAGTCTGCCTTCCCTATATGCAATTCTTCCCTATCCACAGATTCAACCAACTTCAGATCCTGTACGACTGTAGTATTTACTATTGAAAAAAATCCTCGCAATTCAAATGCGCCATTGTTTAAGGGCCCACTGTCTTGTCATGTGGTGGTCTATCCCTGGAACACCACTAGCTAATGCATATTTTCAGGAAGTGAACAAGTTGCTCAAGAAAGATTTATTAGCAGTCAGTTTTGGAAAACTAAGGGGAGGGTGTAAGCTGATGTTCTGAAATAACACAGTCTGGTCTTGAATGTCACCCCCTGGAGGCAGTGTCACTGAGGGTCATACTCCCTTCACTCACAATAACAGAACCTTCCCCAAAGTGTCACAAGGCCATGTAAAGTCCATCAAAATGTCTGGTATATAAAATAACGTGGTAAATTTCAAGCTATTATAATTAATTTTGCAAAATACTAGTACTGTTAATGATAAAGATACCCCCTTCCAAGAAAAAAAACCCAAAATAACCAGAACAGTAAGGGTATTTTAGGTGAAAGCAATGTCAGATGGTCACTGGGATCATACTAAAGACTTCAAGAATGTTCAGCTTGTGTAAAGTGGGCAAGAATCTAACTGGGAGTGGAAGAGTCCATGGCAGAAACTGGCAAGCATCACAATGGGGATGGTGGAGGCAGAAGGTGGGAGGGGCCTGGGCAGTTGGCTTACTTGGCAAAGGAAAGTATCTGGGCTTGGGATCCAATATATTAGGACCTAGGCTCAACCTTGGCTGCATGTCAGAACCATCCAGAAGCTTTAAAAAATAAGATGCCTGGATCCCACCCTCAGAGGCTCTGATTGATTGGCCTGCGTGCAGTCTGGGCTTTGGAAGTTTTACAAGCTGCCCAGGTGGCTCTAATGTGTAGTCAAGGTGAGACTGGGCATGGTGGTACCTTCCCTGTGGCATTGCTGTCACCTTTAAATGAGATAATACATGTCTAGCGCTTGGCACAGAGTCTTGGCCCTTAGTTAGTAACGGTTCAATAAAAGGTAGTGGTTATTGTTACCATAATGTTTTGGGTGACTAGAAGTTGCATATAATGAAATGTGTTTTAGTCACCCACCAAAATATGTAAAGAACTGTGCACAATACTGATACCTGCCTCTGAAGTGCGTACAATGTGAGGTGAAGACAGGCAAGAAAAGTGTGTAACAGCAAATGCTTCTCAAGTGGGAATTCCCATGTGGCTCTACGGTGTAGAGCACATGTACTGCAAGTGCTCGGAAGATAATGTCTCATTATCACTGACACCACCCGCCCCATACACACAGGTGGACACTACTTGAGGGAGCACTGAATCTGAACTGTGCTTTCAAAAAAAAAAGTCTGTCTTCCTTTATCTTGCCTTCTACATTATTATCTTGTCAAAATGATTGAAATGAAAAATACAGCTCTTTGATTTTCTCTGCTCTCCAGGGTTGCAGGGTAGACAAACCTTTTTTTCTTTCAGTTGGTTTCTTTTATGTTTATTATTTACTTTTTTTCCTGGTGATCAGAATATATGTAATACACTAGAGTGGTAGGCAGAGTAATGGCTCCCCAAAGGTCTCTATCTCTTAATTGCTGGAACCTGTGTACGTGCTAGGCTACAAGGCAAAGGGATGTTAAAGTCAGATGGAATTAGGGATGCTAATTAGCTGATCTAGGGTGATTATCCTGAATTATTCCAGTGAACTCGAGGTACAGTTGACCCTTGAACAACATGGGGGTTAGGGGCAGTGACCCTCAGAGCAATTGAAAATTTGCACAGAACTTGACAGTCAGCCCTTGGCATCTATGGTTCCACATCCACTGATTCGACCAACTGCAGATCCTTTGTATATAATCTGCATATAAGTGGGTCCGCACCGTTCAAACTTATGTTGTTCAAGGCTTCACTGTAACCACAAGGGTCATTCAAATTGAAAGAGGGACTCAGAAAAGAGAACCAGAGAGAAGTCTGCGTGAGAAGGACTCAGTCCAATGTTGCTGGCTTTGAAGATGGAGGAATGGGGTCACAGTCCAAGGAATGCAGGTGGTCTCTAGAAACTGGAAAAGGCAAAGAAATAGATTTTCCCCAGGGCCTCCAGGAAGAAACACACCCTGCTGGCACTTTGATCTTAGCCCAGTAGGACCCGTGTCAGACCTTCAGAACTGTAAGATAATAAATTTGTGTTATTGAAGGTACTAAATTTGTGGGGAAAAAAAAAAGACTATCAATTTTACCTACTACTGGACTATATTTAGTTATATAACAATTAAATTCCTACAAAAGGAGCTAAAAATAATTCAACTGATGTTTCTTCTGTATTTTACATTTATACAGTAAGTTGAACATAAAGAAGACAATTTAGATGACATTATTTCAGTTTGTGATAGGCATATTGGGCTGGCTTTTTTCTTGGTACTCTCTGGACAAATGAAATCTTCAAGGAATCATCAGCTCAATCATCTTCAGGCTCCTTCTAGGTCCTTCTAAAACTCCCTGTTCAGGCTTCCTTTGCTCTATTTCTATCATTTTACTGATACCATTAGTTTAAGTGGGGCCATCTCCCCACAAGATGAACTTCCCAGAGGCAGGGGGCCGTCTTATTCTCCTCCTTCCACCAGAGTATAAATTCCAGAAAGGCAAGATTTCGGTCTGTTTTGGTCACTCATGTAACTCAAGCACCTAGGACTCGTCAAATCAAGGAACAGTTTTCAAAACATGTTCATGCCTTAACCCATTCTTTCTGCCCTAAGAAGTTGGAGGAGGGAGCACGGCTAAGCCCAGAGGCAAAAGTGGTGATGGAAGTTAACCTGGTCCAGCTCAGTATCCTTAGAGCCTGCCCTGGGCACTCTAGATACACAGGGGTTTCTCCCTTGCTGACCTATCATGAAGCCTGACATCACTCACAAGACATTTACCAAATTTGGGTTGTTTTGATAGATATTTGTATCAGGGTGTTTGTGCTGGGGGGCAGGAGGTGGGGACAAGTGTCTTTCCCCCATATAGATACTCCACTTTCCTGATTGAAAAGGGGATTATAAACATCAGAAGCACAACAGTGTAGAAAACATGAAATTGCATGAAATAAACTGAATTAGTTTGCTAGATCTGCCATAACTAAATGCCACACTTGGTGACTTAAACAACAGAAATTTATTTTCCCACAGTTCTGGAGACTGGAAGAAGGCATAAGCAGGTTTGGTTTCTCCTGAGACTTCTCTCCTTGGCTTGCAGATGGCAGTCTTCTCACTGTGTCTTCCCATGGCCTTTTGTTGTGGGTGTGCATCCCTGATGTTTCTTCTTCTTCTTCTTCTAAGGACACCAGTCACGTTGGATTAAGGCACCCCCCTTATGACCTCATTTAACCTTGATTACTTCTTCAAGGGTGCTCTCAAAATACAGTCACATAGGGGGTTAAAGCTTCAACGTATGAATTTCTGGGGACAAAGTTCAGTTGGTAACATCTACTATGTAAATAATACAACAAGAGTTCTGGTTCCACACAGAATTTAGAAAATAATCAAGTTAGAAACAAAACCCAAGGCAATATATAAGCATCTGGTGGAGAGACAGACCACTACTATGGTGACTATTCCACCATTCCCCAAAATAATTTTGATAAATATCTCCTTTATCTCCCCACCTCCCCTGGAGGCCACTTCAGACCAGACACCATGCCAGAGGTATGTTTTAAATATATTTGAACTTTTCTACAATTCCAAGTGCAGAGCCTCACATGAAGTAATACATACTCAATAAGCATTTATTGAATCATATCTTACATAAGCCTCAACTATTTTTTATAGTAATTGATAGTTATGGCTATTCACCCCAACATCAAAGGGACAAGCAAACTTGGCTTCAATTTTTTTGGAAATTTTTATTTTGGTGGGGATTGAAGTGATTATGTAAAATCTTACAATTTCAAAAGCTCAAGTGGCTTGAGAAGTCACATGATTCAACATTTCTATTTTATAGTCATGGACTTGAACACTCAGAAATGTTTAATAATTAATCCATAGCCACCCAGCTAGGGAACACTAGAACCCAGGACCTCTGACTTCATGCATTACTTGTCTCTTGGGTTTTAATTATTATGTTACATACACAAATCTCAGTATGAGCAATTCTGTATTAAAACTCCACTAATTTGAAAATTTATAATCTCCGGTAAGAGTGTTATAAGCTGGGACACAATGGTGACAAATGTACGACTATATTATTTCTTCCCCATGCAAGCTTGCAGGATGAATGCAAGTACTCTCAAAATTAGAAAGAAAAATTAGAAAATAGAAAAACAAAAGACTCCTAATGTCTTCAAAAAGGAATGTCTCTGCTCACATGCTTGTTTTTCTGTTTTTCCTTAACTCCTTGAAATGTCATGGAGACCTCTTTTGAATGGGCTTGAATACATTCTTGTTGGACTTCCCCCTTGCTTGGACCATAATGATATTATTATATAAGAAAGCAAAGAGGCAAACTGCTAGACCCCCTCTTGAGAGGGTCCCTAGGCTACATTAAGAGCAGTGCTGTGCATTATCAGATAATTGTTTTAATTCTTACTAATTAATAATAACCCAACTCATTTAGTATACGCCCTGGGAGAACTCTCTATTGGTACTGCTCAGAGCTAAGTAGATCCTTCATGATCCCCCTCTTGGAGTTCCCAACAGTTTTTATATTTGATAGCTCTGGCATTAGTCCTCCAAAATAGCAAAGAAAGCAGATCATTTTTTGCTCTTAAAATTTTGGCACAATTTTACAAACTATATAATGCTTCTTGTAAGTTAAAATACCTTCATCTACTAAAAGATATTTTTAGGCCTGCAAATTTAATAAAAATATCATCATTATATAACTTACAGCAAAAGTTCATCCTCTACACTTTTACAAACTCCTAAACTAAAACATACCATGTGATGCTGGAGATCTATGTCTCAGAGATTCCACACTTGGTTTATATGTGTCCCAGTTTTTGTAGCTCAGACTTTTGAGTTAATATAATGGTTCTGGATTTTGAAATTAAAATTTGTGAGCTTTGTTTGCTTAAAAGGTATAGAGGGGTTGAGAGTAGTGCTGCATGTACAGACTATGGTGTACTTCTATGGGAAACAAATTGTTCTTAATCTAATTCTCATCAAAACAAAGTTTGCAAAAAATGTGCAAAGGAGACCTGTTGAATCTGCAAATTTAAAATTCAAGCTTTTCCTATTTGAGAGTGACCACTAGGGTCTATGGCCCATTGCAATTTGTCATTGTGAGTATCAGACTATACAAGGCCATAAGGAAGTGAGGAAATTAGCAAGCCTGGCCTAGCCACTGGCCCACTATCTGCTTTTAAATGCAAATTTGTTTTTCTCTACTCCATATCATGTTGATAATAAATCTTCCATCATCACATTTAGTTGTTTAACATGTTTCTTTGTGAAAAATGTGCCTGGAACAAAAGCCAAAGGGTGGAGTTGGTGAAGTGATCCAGAAAGATGATTCTTCAGACACATCCTCTGTGATATCAAGGGCATGTCAACTCTGTAGGTCATATTGCTTTTCCAAAAGTCAGACAATTAAAACAATTTAATAAAAATGTCTTTGACCCAGTTTAACTGATGTGATTAATCAATGAGGCGTGCTTATTCACTCAGGTCTGCATGCATTCAGCCGGCATTAATTGAATGGTGCTGAGCTGGGTGCTGGAGTGGATTGGAATACAATATTGAATAAGACATGGTTCCTCTTCTCAAGGCATTTTTACAATTTGGCAGGAAATATAAAATGTGAAAACCATGAGGAGGTATCAACAAACTGTCAAATTTGTATAGAGAGGAAGCAATAAGCTTCATTAGAGAAGAACTGGAAATTTGGAGATAGTATCCAAATTTGAATTTAAAGAATGAAGAATATTTGAACACTTGGAGCTTTCAAGGAGCAGCGGCCACCTCAAGTTTGGGAAATACTGGAAGTAATGCTAAAAAAAAGCACATTAGCATGAGGACCCAGAGAAGAGGGACTCAGCTAAACTTGAGATTCTGGGATGTGACAACTCAGCCAAGACTTGAGAGAAAGAAAAGAACTGAAGTCAAGAAAGGTAAAAACTTGGTAGTTCTAAAAAGATGTAGTAATATGATTAAAGGCAGGGAGACATGAACCAACATGGTATACCAGAAACTAGGCTCTGTTGGGTTATAATGGAGTAAAATGTGTATACAGCATCATGCAAAGAGAAAAGGTTGTAGTTTTTTCCAACTCTACCTCATCTTGAACCATTCTGCAAGAGGCTGGTCTCTGGTTGAGCCAAACTGTGACATCTTCTGAGGTGTGCACATTTAAGAGTCAGTAAATTGGAGGACTGGCAATGGAGTCTGCCACTGCCATATGGCCCTTGCTCATATGACAGCATGGTGGCACTGCCTTGAGGACATGTCTTACCTCTGGCATGTGAGAGTTCCTGAAAGGATCTAGATACAGTCCTAGAACCTGTAGATAAGCACCTAGAACAGAAGCACTGAGAGTCTGGGGTGTATTTTGCTCCCAGAAAGTGGGCAGAAGCTCCAAGGATCACATTGAGAATGTGGCCGCAGCATGGGTAAGGATGCCCAGTGGGGGACAATGGGAGGGTGAGCTCTTCTGAGTATAAGTAGCAAAAGGCTAATGATTCTTCAGATAATGGTGGGTTAAAGGGATGCATGAAATAGGCAACAAGAGGTGCTATGACTAGACTCCTGCTGCTCTTCAGGGAAACAATTATTCCACAGAAACATGAAAATCTAGGAAAATCTACAGTGTAAGGTCAGATGGTGGCTACCTTTTGGTGGGGAGGTAATTGAGGAAGCTTGCTGGGGTACCAGAAATGCTCAATTTCTATATGGGTAGTGATTATATGTGTGTGTGTGTCTATAAATTTATCAAGACTTACACCTGAGATTTATTCACTATACTTGCTGTAAGTTATACCGTAATAAAATGTAAAATTTAAGAAAGAAGAAACTAAAGATGAGGTATTCACAGTTCCTGGTTTTGAATCCTACTGTTGATATGATTTATGTATTCACATATTTACAGAATTCCTACTTGGAATGGAGCAAAGCATCCTACCATTTACTATTCCTTCATATTTTGGATATTATCAAAATTTGCCCCTTGGTTTTAATCCTTCTTATATGATCTATGCTCGTTTAAAAAACATATGAAGTAAAAAAGTTATTCAAAATGATTCTTATTAATAAACTAATTCCAGAAGTGTTCTTTCTGCAGTCAATTTACAAATGTAGACAGAAACCAATATTGTTTTTCTCTGCTAGAGTGCTTCATTTCATTTCTCTAAGGTCTTTATATTTGTGCCCCACAAACACTCATTTAAATGCAGGTGTGAGGATTCATAAGCTTCTTAGCAGTGACTCAGAGTGCTGACGGGTCCCTTTTTATGATTTTTCCAGACAGAGAGGAATGGTTCAGCATGTTAAGTAGCTACAAATGGTATAATTCAGTCATAAATGGCTGCTACACGTGATTGCCTACTGCCACTAAATTTCTCTACCTTAACTGTCATGTGAATACACTGGAATTTCATTTCTCCTTCTCCCAATTTAGTTAAATAAAGGAGGATCCAAAGTTCAAAATGAAAAACTGAAAACTGCCCTCAAAAGCATTTTGTGGTTACTACTAGGTATGCACAAGGAAATGAAGGAGAATTACAAGTGAGATTCCAGAAAGCTCAAGAAGCAAGGGGATGCTCTTTGCTCAAAGGAGGGGTGAAGATCAAAAAGTTCTCTCAACAATTCATAAGTTAGTACATGAGATATACTAGGGATCAAAGGTTCATTCCCTAGAAATTCTCCTGGGCTGGGTATGTTATGTCATGTTCCTTAGAAGCAGAGCCTAATATGGGGACTCTATTTTATTGCCCATTTTTAAAAAATTTCAAGCAGAGTTGATTTACAATGCTCTGTTAGTTTCAGGTATACAGCACAGTAATTCAGATACATATATAATTCTTTTTTAGATTCTTTTTCCTTATAGGTTATTACAAAATATTGAGTACAGTTCCCTGTGCTATACAGTAGCTCCTTGTTGGTTATCTATTTTATATATAGGAGTGTGTATATGTTAATACCAAACTCTTAATTTATTCCCCACCCCGCTTTCCCGTTTGGTAACCATAAGTTTGTTTTCTATGTCTGTGGGTCTATTTCTGTTTTGTAAATAAGTTCATTTGCATCTTTTTTTTTTTTTTTTAAGATTTGACATATCATATGATATTTGTCTTTCTCTGTCTGGCGTACTTCACTTAGTATGATAATCTCCAGGTCAAGATGGGGACTTTTAAGCCAGTGATTTTTTTTTTTTTTTTTTGCGGTACGCGGGCCTCTCACTGTTGTGGCCTCTCCCGTTGCGGAGCACAGGCTCCGGACGCGCAGGCTCAGTGGCCATGGCTCACAGGCATGTGGGATCCTTCCTGGACCGGGGCACGAACCCATGTCCCCTGCATCGGCAGGCGGACTCTCAACCACTGCGCCACCAGGGAAGCCCAAGCCAGTGATTGTTTTTAGGGAAACTCTTGGGGAAAACATATAAAGAAATAAGTGAAGCAAGATAGAGAAAGGGAAGCAGGTGGGCAAGGATGTGGTTCCATATGGTGACTAGTCTCAGCCTGATCTCAGAGGAAGTATTGGCACATGCATGGTACCATAGTGTTCTCCCAACTTGAGGCAAGAGGGCTGACCTTTGATATCACTCCATAAGTCAGTCACTGGCTACAGGCCACCACTGGGTACAGGGTATTACCTCCCATGCATTTACAGGCAAGGCAGCTCCTGTCAGCTGAGGACAATTCTCAGAAGAAGGGGGTGACTAAGAGTTGTTAACAACCAGCACACACAGCATCTGGGGGATAGATGCACTGCCTTAGAAAAGGGATGGAGTAGAGTACCAACTGCATCTCCATTGGGCTGCCAGATTTTTCAACTCAGCTTTGGGCAGTGGTGTGCTGGTAAATGTTTAAAACCCAGCTCTGGGGTTGGGCATGGGGGAGAGGAGCCCTGAGTTATAGTACTATTTGCCAATTTCCATCATATAAATTCTCCCAGCATGGCCAATTCTGATCTATCAGCATGACTCACTAAATGTGGAGTTGGGAAGAAATGAGCAGAACCAGCTCTTGTGAGCTCGTGCAAGTTGATACTAGCACAACTCTGGCTTATAGCATCCACACTTTCTTCCCTATCCTGGCAAATCAGGATTCATGGTCAACGTAACTGAATGGTAGCTGAGATACAGAAGTTTGGAGGAGTCCAGATCTCTCTAGTCGAAATTTCTGAATTCAGAGGAGAACTACTCATGAGCCTTTTTTTTTTTAAGATTTTTTTTTTTATGTGGACCATTTTTAAAGTCTTTGTTAAATTTGTTACAATATTGCTTCTGTTTTATGTTTTGGTCTTTTGGCCACAAGGCATGTGGGATCGTAGCTCCCCGATCAGGAATCAAACCCACACCCTTTGCATTGGAAGGCGAAGTCTTAACCACTGGACCACCAGGGAAGTCCCATCATTAGCCATTTTTTGCAGGTTGTATGACCAAGCAGACCTACGGTGACCAACCATCCTGGTTTGCCTGGGGCTATCTCAGTTTTGGCACAGAAAATTCCTAGAGAAACTCCTCAACCCAGCACAGGTAACCCTAAACTTTAAGCAGACCCCATAAAGTGCTACATGTTTTAACATTGTTTCTTCCTGATTGCTCAGTAAACTGTGAGCCCTTTGAGAGCCTAAATGGCATTTGATTAAAATCCCACAGCACTTATCACAGTGCCTGGCACATAGTAGGTACCAAATAAACCATCGCTAAAGTGTATTTAGTTGACGCTGCCTTCTATTTATCTGACATTGCTTCTCCCCCCACATTTTCATGCATTCAGAGAGCATGTCAGATATTTTTCACACACGTTTAGAGTGGGCACTTAGCAGAATGCTAAGATGGTCCTACATTAATGTCTTAACACTGGAAAGAAAATCCTAGAAAGGAGACAGTATAGCAAGAAGTCAATGTTACACACCTCATATGGGACTGAGAAATCCTTTAAAAAATATTTTGAGAATGTTGTGGTCATTGTATCACCAGCAGGGCCAATTGACATGATCTTATGAAGTAAAGTTCAGACTCCCTGAACTTCAGTCTCTCAGAACAGTAATATATTATTGCTTTAGGAATATAATTTTGAAGTGGGGTGGTGTATTAACCATGCCTTTTTATTTTCTGCTTTTCTGATGCTTTGACGTCTGGGGCCTTGCTGACACTGGAGGGGCTGCCCCTTCCGGGGCAAACTAATTCCTAGAAGAGTAAATAACTCACGCTAAAGGTTCATATGCAAACCAACAAATCCAGAGCCCTACCCTCCAACCCCCGACTTCCTCTGTTGGGCCCTTATACTTCCTGCCTTAATCACCCAGGCCAACTCTTACACCCCAGAGCCAACTGAAATTATTCAAACCAGCCAATCCTCAGCCTTGCCCATTCCTTCCAGTGGAAACCACAGTAAAGTTCTTGCCCACATTTTCCCTTTGCTCCTTCCACTTCCTGACTGACCCTGGTGCTTCCCCATATGGCCCCCTGTAGCATGGTGTGCCCCCTCCTTTTGGGAGCTATGAGTAGCAAACTATCTTTCCAATGGCAGTTGTCTCCTGATCTGTTGGCCTCACCATAACTAATAATAATAAAACCTACATTTTAAAACAGGGGTGGAATTGTCTTCCATGGGCCAGAGTGTAGGACTTACTGAATAGCTTGCAGAAATGGGCATGTAGAGTTCTAGTCCCCCATCAAGAAGATTTAGGTATGATACAAGAGGTAGACTGTTTGCAAAATGGCTACCATGATTCTTCTCTCTGTAACAATGCCCATGCCAGGTTCCCCTCCCCGCTGCCGACCCCTCTTTCCCTGACACCAACTCTGGGTTTGGCCAATGGGACAACAGTAAATGTGATGCCAGCAGAGGTTTTAAAGGTTTTTGCTCATTGGTCTTACCCTCCCTTGCTGCTGGGAACCCTTCTGCTACCAATGGACAAGCTCAAGTCAGCCCACTGGAGGACAAAAGATTTATTGGAGAGAGGTCTCAGCTACCTTAGCTGAGACCCTAGACATGTGACGAGGCCATTCTTGGCTGTTAAGCTGCTACCGAGCTACCTCAGACCAGATCTGCCTAGTCAACCCACAGAATAGTGAGAAATAATAAATATTTATTGTTCTACTCTATCCCATGCAGCTGAGGAGACTGCCTTCCAGAGCATTACTAAAGTCTACTGTCATATTATCAATTGGAAAACTTCATATAATTCTAAGGAACTCAAGGTATAGGCCAGCTGGATTCCTCTATGGTTGCTCAATTCTTGTTATGGGAAAAAACGAAGAGATCATAGTTCGAACATTCTCAGAACTTTGTAAAAAAAAAAATCCATTGTGTTTTTTACTTTAATTTGATACCATATCCTTAAAATAGAATCATGGACATATTTGAGGAATCACTGTTCATTGTCCATGTGCTTTCATACTTTCAGTTAATAAGAAACAATTAATTATATATTTACATATTGAGAAATCAAATTGTATCAGGTAGGAATTATCATATTAATGCCATGAAACAAACTGCCCCAATGCATAATGACTTAAAACAATAGATAACTATTTGCTTACACTTCTGTGGGTCGGTTGTGTGGTTCTGCTGGTCCTGACCTGGCATGCTCACATGCCTGCAGGTACATGTGCTGTTGGTTGACTTAGGATGGTCTTGACTGAGACAGCTGTGGGTACCAGCTCTGCTCCATGTGTTTACTCTTTTTGCAGGTTAGTCTGGGCATATCCTTCTCATGGTGTCAGAGGGCAACTCTAAGAACAAGCCCAATTGCACTGTGAATTCATGTCTGTGAATTTCACATTTGCCAACATTTCATTTGCCACTATGAGTCACATTGTTGAGCTCAAAGTCACAGTACAACAAGGTAATTATAAAGTTACATGTCGAAGGGCATGGTTACAGGGGCTGGTGACAGTGAAGAAATGGGGCCAGTAATGCAATCAATATTCCAACAAAGTAAAAAGCAGCAAGTATACCTAAAGGAAAATGAGTACTCTGAAAACAAACTAGATTAATATTTTATCATCTGCATAAAGTTTGGGAATGCAGACATACGTTTATTAAATTATTTCCATTGAACTAATATTTATTCCTATCAAGATGTTGTGACTGCTACAGGAAATATCCTCAGGTCTGTATATGATTATCCATCTTATTATTGATCTACTCACTTGTGCTTATATATGAGAGGCTTAAGGAAGACTTTGAATCATTGCTTCAAGTTACACTGGAAGATATGAAACAGTGTGATTTATTTCTCAGGAATCCAGGTCATGGTTGATTTCTTGTTTGATGACCCTGACCCTGAGTGGTAATGGACAAAGAAAAAAAGTGTAATGTTTAAAAAAAAAACAAGAGAAATAACCGAGGAACAGGAAGGGCTGTTTCCCAAAAAAAATTTAATCTAATTTCTACACTCTGGATAGTCCTTTAAACAATAATGGTTGAAACAATCTTTGCATAGAACTTTCTATCTGTAACATATTGACTTCTCTTACAAATAACTTAGATATGTTCTCCATCATAACTTCCAATTACGGTCCTTGTGACCAATCAACAGATCCTTTGTATTCCATTTCTTATTTAGGAGAGGTTATTTCTTATTCATTAATTTTTATGGGTCAATATCTTTGTTCCCTTCACTCACTGTGCTTCAACAGATCAAAGACTGTTCAGTTCTGATCATCTATAACCTTCACACACTGAAATTATGGCTTTATTCACCCTGGAGACAAGAATGTATTATACAGAAGTGACTGTCTCATGTCCATCCAAAGTTGGTTCATTCAGCAAAAATATTAATGGCAGATATAATATATACGAAGCACTGGACTGGTGTCTGGAAAACACAGAGAAACACAATCTTTGCATTGTCCTTGCCCTAACTAAGCTATTCATCAGTGAAGACAAAGAAATGAGTACACCAAAAGTAAATTACAAAGGCTTACAAAGTTAATATTATAGTTACTTGTTAGTAACTTTTATTAGAATACAGAGATGAAAGAGCTCTCTATGGCCTAAAGGGTCAGATTTACTAGTTGCTGGAGCAATTTTTTAGGACATGTTCACAAAGGCAGAGGCCCCACAGCCCACATTGCATGGACTCAGTTGTAATGAGAATATGGTGTATATAAAAGCACAAGTGGTTTTCACAGGACAACCAAACACAGTAAGCAGTAATGAGCTCCTTGGCATTTTAACTTTGAACACAAAATCAAACAAGGAAAACAAGAGGGAAAAAAAGCCAAAAGTAATTGATAACCTATAAATTAGCTAAGAGAAGAGAATTAGCATGGTTTGTTGTATATGCATTTATGTTTAGCCTTTTAAATTTATTTAAAGAAGGTTTTTTTTGGGTTTTTTTTTAAATGTCAGTTCTCATCAGACTCCTTAGATACTAAACTAGGACACCATATTGTGAGAGAATTCTTAATTATTTTTTCTTTTGCCGGTATATGATTGCTTATATTAGAAGGTCATCAAAGAATATGTGAAACTATCTTATGACTGAATGTGGTTGCTTTCAAGACTTAAAATGTATCTGTGATACATCTACAGATAATACATGATTTGACTGTTTCCTTAACAGCATTCATTATTGCCCTTCATTCCTTTACCCTCTGTTCCTCTGTTGGGGTTCTTTACTCCCTTTCTAAGAGCTGGCCTTAAAGAATTAAGGTCAGTTCTGCAATATTACTTCTTTGCTTCCTACAGTGATCTCTGTTTGCTCCTCATCTCAGCTACAGGTCTCACTCACCATCACTCATAGGTTTTAAAATCTGAGAAATTTAGGGAATATATAGAATATTATGTAGTTCATTAATGACTACCACTTAAAAATTTAAAACAAAAAATGGCAGGAAACACAATCCCACATTCAATTTTAGTTCAGCTAAAGTGAAAAATGAATGAATGCTTAAAAATACTACTAAGAAAAATGAGTAATGAATTATTTTCTGATCCTTACAGATTCATGTTCCTCAAATACT
The DNA here is from genome assembly GCF_003676395.1 of Aethalodelphis obliquidens. Classification (NCBI taxonomy): domain Eukaryota; kingdom Metazoa; phylum Chordata; class Mammalia; order Artiodactyla; family Delphinidae; genus Aethalodelphis; species Aethalodelphis obliquidens. The sequence continues at coordinate 27,069,057 of NW_020837962.1, forward strand.
TCTAAAATGAGCTTCCATTATTTAAGCGTGTGTACACATATATACATATATATGTACTTTTATGTATGTATGCATATACATATATGCACTTATGTGAAAGTACATATATATGTATAATACTTATATGAAAAATTGGAAAATCATAAATTTAAATTATTGCCTGAAAGTACTGTTCAAAAGTATGTCAGTGCTGTGTCATTTCCTGTTAAACTCTATTTAGAATTAAGAATATCTAGTCAGAGAGAGTTCTTTTATTCTCCTTGGTCTCTTATTTATTGCTTTACACTTTTATCATCCCAGACTGAAGATGGGCTCACAGGAATGCCTTTCACAACCTAGCACAGTCTATGAAATCCTAAACTGCATTTTTAAAAAATTAAGATATGAAATCAGTTTAAGTGTTTCAGGAGGACAGGCTCAACTACTTGCCTTTAATGAAAATTAGGTAGAAATGCCCACCAACCATCAGATGTTTTTCAAACATTAATTTGATCAGTTGTGAAGTAATTTATAAAATTAAAGAAATTATATTTCCTAAACAATTTTTTCAAAAAGCATACTGCCCCTGAATATGTGAGAGCATATATGATTTTAACTGGGATAATATTTTTATTGTATTGTATAAATTAGTCTAGTCTATTTATGACTTATTGAATATGCAAATGTTGAAGTATGGGTGTCCTTCATGGAGCAGGAAGGTTTGTTTCCTACTCAATTTGATCAACCAGTTTCAAGTGGTGATTGATGTACGTCTCTAAGCTTGTTATTGGTATAAAATAAAGGGATAAAACAAGTGGCAGGGACCACAATTTCTGAAGGTGGGGTGGATATCAACTCTTATATGATGTTGGGCCAAAGGCAAATCAAATCAAGATGATTACAGGTCAGAATTCTACCTGAAATCCAGCCTTACTTTATAAACAAGTCAGATGAATATGAACCCCCTCTGCTAGCACTCTTGGGTGAGTTGAGAAACAGCCAAGAGTTTCCCCACTAATGGTGAATCAAATCTGTCCACCAAAGGGATGACTAAAGCCCCAAAGCAGGAGAACTTATCTCCTGATGAAGTGCTAAGGTGGGGTCACTGCTTGGTCCAGGTCTCGTTCAAAGGACAAAAGGACTAGTCTCCTCACTTCTCATGACTTCCCTTTGCTAAATTTATGTCTGAGTCAAGAAAGAAAACATGGGAGTCACATGGAATCTATCTACCCACAGACATATTCTGTGGGCACAATAGTCAGCCTCCATGGCGAGAGGAAGACTCCTGTTGGGGTCCTGATGCTGTCTACTCTAGTCTCCATGTCTGCTTCTGACTCTGGTTGGAAGAAAGGATAAGTTAGTCCCCACTTGGAAATGCTTCACTTGAAAGTCCAAGACAGCTATTTTCTTTCTCTCTAAATATTTGAAGACACACAATTTACTGATGTTCATCAGACTCATGGAAGAAACATCATGATGTCTGATTTCTCTGTTACATCTGTGCATCTTGGAGCAAGTCCCTAAATGTCACTGAGCCTCTGTGTCCTCATATAGCAGTCATTGGGTTAGACACAATGGCTGATTTCCAGTGGGGTTGTGGAGGGCCTGTTTGGACTAGTATTTGAAACAAGTACTAGAGGAGCTTTGTTTTAATTACCGTTGTGTCTCCTCCCACCAGGCCTCTGTTTGTGCCCCTCTGAGGTTCCCCTTTACCATTTTATTGCATTTGGACTTGAACTTTCAACTGCCAGCCTTTGTATCTTTTAGGGTGGAGTGATTTTCCTGTGGCCAGAGACTGGTTAGTGTTTATCAGGCTGGAAGTGCCACAGAATTAATATCCCCTGGAAACAACCTTCAACCAATGACTAAAGGAAGTTGGTGGATAAATACCCCAGCTCCCTTGCATCTCAGGTGGGAAAACCTGAGGATTGTATTCGATCCTGTCTCCCAGTTTCCAGTGGGATTGACTCTGTTTGCCCACAGTGGTAACTAGCTTGATAACATCCTATATGACTATATTCCTCCCCTGTCTCACTTCCCCCATACCTCCACTGCTATTTCCTGGAAACTCATTCAAAATAAACTATTTCCATTCAAATCCTTGAATTAGGACCAGGATCAGACTAAGATACTTTCCACCATTAAGTGTTTTGTGGTAGAAAATAATTAAGAATCATAAATATTTATTAATTCTATTTTCTAATGACTCTAACACTGTGTGAGCTGAAGATTCCCTACTCTTAACCTTATCATTTTAAATAAGATTGCTCTTTGCCTCTTGATTCCTTCTCATTTGCTGTGTACACTGATTGCTATGAACTTTTGAGATCAAATCTCTATGCTTCAAACATGAATCAGACTTTAAAAACAAAGTCTTAGAGGAAATTCTAAAAAGATCCACATTTATCTCACTCCTCTTTTGCCCATGAAATGATGTTCATCAACTACAGACTGAAAAATGTAAGTGCTCAATTATCCTGAAATAACAGGCTTAAAGAGGAATGGAATTCTTGGATTTTTGTTTTGTTTACAATTGATCTTGTTCTGAAAGTGACGACAGAAACTATTGCTGTAATCACCGATTGATACTCTAGAGTTCTGCTCAGACAGAAACAACAAATGAAAATTAAAAAACAAAAAAAAAATCATTATGCCTTTGGGAGCTTAGAGTAAGGCTTGATTAGCAGAGATCAAAGTGAAACCACTGAGAACTTGATCTTTTTACAGAGGGGTCAGAAGGATCACATGGCCAGAGTCTAACACTCATGAATGAGGATGTGAATAATTGGGAGCTCTTTTCTTTATTGGTGGAAGTGTAAATTGGTACAACCACTTTGTAAAACAAATGTATACATAAACATCCATACATATATTGTTTTAAACTATGAAAAAATATATTTAGAAACAGTTCTAATGTCCAAATATTTAGAAAAGATATATAAAACCTGTAGTAGGTTCAAAAGAGATCTTTTAAAGAGAACTTTTAAAGATGTACAAAGAGATTTGCTCTTCTCTGCTAAATATGCTCCAACGTGTCTCATTATTCTTTGCATGAAACTCAAATTTCTACTATGGTTTCCAAAGTTCTACATACACTGGTATCTACGTACTGCTCCAAACTCTACTCAGCCCAAACTCTTTTTCATACCCTGTATCTCTGCTTCACAGGGCTTCTTGTGGTTTCTCCAGAATCTCAGGATTCCTTGCACTTTTAGGCCTCTTACACTAATGGACCTTCTTGATGTGCTCTACACGCTGATCCTTGCCTGGGAAGCTCTTCTTTTCATACAGATCTTAGCTTAAATGTTTCCTCTTCAAAGCAGCCACATAGCACAGGGAGATCAGCTCATTGCTTTGTGACCATCTAGAGGGGTGGGACAGGGAGGGTGGGAAGGAGATGCAAGAGGAAGGAGATATGGGGATATGTGTATATGTATAGCTGATTCACTTTGTTATAAAGCAGAAACTAACACACCATTGTAAAGCAATTATCCTCCAATAAAGATGTTAAAAAAATT
>NW_020837962.1:27072653-27287757 GCF_003676395.1 Aethalodelphis obliquidens
CTCCATCTTGTTACTCCAACAGGCATCTTGCTTTAATTCCTTCACGTCATTTTTCTTGTTTATTCATTTATTTGTTTATTGTTGGTTTTCTCCCACAGAGATTTCAGCTCCATGAGATAAGGGACCTTCCTTTTCTCATTTAATGTTGTGTCTGCAGTGCCTAGAATAGTATCTGGAACAAGACAGGTACTTAGTAAATACATGTCTACTGAATGAATAAATGAACAAATGAATCAGCTTGGGAGTGCAGTTGTGCTTCTTCTGGAGATGGGTGTGTATGTATGTCTATATCGTGCATATATGTACCCACATGTATAAACACATATATACATGTATATTTACATACGGTAGTAGATATTGGCATTGCCTCCTCAGCACTTATGCTCACTGTGAAGCAGCCATGGATTTACAGTAGAATTGACCCAATCACAGTTGTAGAGGGGTGCCCTAATTGGCTTAAAGCCAATCTCACCATCTGGCCATATTTTTTGATTCAGTGATGGGCATATAACCCAGAACTTTGTGATTTTGTTCAATATTTGAGGAAGAGAAGCCTTATTCTGAGCCTCAGTGTAACCAAGGCAGCACCTAGTTCTATTTTCTGCTGGTGTCAAAATGACAACCAAGAGAAGAGCCTGCCTGCATATGAAGCAGACATTCCAGAAGGCAGAGTGAAGAGAAAGTAAGCAACTGAACTCAATGACCTGATTGACCTGCTGGATCAAACCTGAAGCCTGACCATTGGGCTTTCCAGTTACACAAGGCAATAATTTCTTTCATTGCTCAAGCCAGTATTAGCTGGATTTTCTGTTATTTGCATATAAAACATTGTACTTGACATTGGCACTAAATTCTAATTACTGTTAACATTTTGGGGGTATTTTCTTCCAGGAAATTTTAATGCTGTTAAAAGATAAGATGGTTGTAACCAGAATGCATGTATACTTTTGTGTATTATTTTTTCTCCTTATTGTTACAGTATAAGCATTTATTTTCATGCTAATACTTATCTTCACAACCATAATCTTGTTTGACATATAAATATCCATTGATTGCATATACTATAACTTAACCATTTGTGCATTTTTCAGACACATAGGGTATTATCACTTTTCTCATGCTTTGATTAATTTCTTTAATGCTTATTTCCCAGAAATATAATTATTAGGTCAAAATGTATGGAAATTGCTTTACTTCTTGAAATACAATGCCATATTGCTTTTTTAAATGATTTAAATATTTTAATATCATCAGTATCCTGCCTGTATTAGACTTCATAACAAACTTACTTTTTACAAAAATTTAGATGCACCTAATAATTGATTTCTCGTATGTTTTAATTTGCATCTTCTCTGATTAACTGGTGTTTGGATAATTTCTGATATGTATTGATATTTATTCTTCTGGGAAACATTTGTCACTTTGTAGTTGGAATTTATAGTCAACTTTTCAGACTCATTGTGGCAGATGCTGTCAGTGTCCTAGCAATATCTTCTGGGTCCTCATCACTTCCATGTACTAAGACCAATGACTTTCACAGAAAACAGTTGAAGCTCTTTTCTCAGGGAGATCAGCTCTGTGCTTTGTGACCACCTAGAGGGATGGGCTAGGGAGGGTGAGAGGGAGATGCAAGAGGGAGGATATATGGGGATATATGTATATGTATGGCTGATTGACTTTGTCATAAAGCAGAAACTAACACACCATTGTAAAGCAATTATACTCCAATAAAGATGTTAAAAAAAAAAAAAAAAAAGCTTTGTTGCTGGTGCCCACTAGGCCGAAGTATGGGATGAGCAGGAAGTGGCTGAGTCAAATGCCCTCCCTCACAAACCAAAAGCATCCATCATTCAAAGACTGATGGGAATTGGTGTATAAATACCCCAGCTCCCTTTCCCTCATGTGGATAACAGTAAGGTCAGGTTTTTACATTCTCACTCAGAGCACCCCACTGGGATTAAGTTCCAGTTGTCCATAGTGGAAATCTGTTTGATGACTCACATTACGTTGGCTACCTTCCCTTCCCTGTGTCAGTCCTCACTCCTACATTGGTGCTTATTGACATCACCTTCCAAATAAATTCTTTACCCAAAACCTTCTCTCAGGCTTTCTCTCTAGGGAATGTGTCTTAAGACACTTATCATATGAGATTTACTATAGTATAATGACTTACTTAGGCTTTAAAAAATACTTATTAAGAATTTGAAATCTTCCCTACTCTATGTAAAAAAAAACAAAAAACAAAAAAGAACCACAAAATTCAAAATAAAGCAGTTAACTTTTCTTTAGAGACAGACAGAAGTACTCTGTACAATGTACACCAGCCTTTTAAAATTCTAAAAGCACATTCAAGAAAAAGGAGCAAAAATAACTAATGATTTGTTATGATTTTTAAGCTAAAAGGAGTATTTATTCATTATATCATGGCTTCGGGACTCAGTTTTTTTCTCTAGGGGACTTTTTAGAGCTTTTGATAAGTAAAAATGTATTTCTCCCTAGGCCTTAATCATCATGCTTTAAGGAAATCTTTTGAAATGAAGGCAGCATCTGTTGCAATAACTAGGCCCTTTCATTAAATTTATTCTGTAAGAAAAGCCCAAACAGTAACTGATTGTTGACCTCAGTTCAAATAGAACTTTGGCTAGAAAATTCTCAGAGGTAAAATACCAAGAGTAATGGGAACTTTTCATATTTTAAAGTTTTCCAACAACCACAATACACTTTTTCTAGCATATATTTGGTTTGGGCTGTTTGAGGTTCACTTGGAGTTTAGATGGTGTTTTACAGATTTCATGAAGAGCCTGTTTTCCGAGTATATATGACTTTCTGTTCTAAGGATTGATAACGTAAAAAGAAATTCTTCTTTTAAAAGAAAGTTTGTTGCTAAGACAATATCACAACTATACATGCATGTCCTTTCCAAACACTGCATTTTAGAACTTCTAACTTCTTTAGATATTTGAGCGTGAGATCTGAAACTCAACTGATCATAAATTCCCTTTAAAGTATAAATTTACTTCAAAGCCACAGCTTTGATTGCTAAGTCACAACTTCTAAATAATATCTTTAAAGAAATTTTAACAACTTCAATGGGCATTTCAACACTCGTTGCTTTTAAGCAAAATAGAAGCGGGTACCACCTACTAATAATGATTATTGCTTAACCTATTTTAAATGAAGTACCATAAAATAGTTTTGGGTTTATACCAATGAAGTTACAGGTTTATGGGCATCATGATGTTCACTCAAAATATTTGTAATTTGGAAGGAAGATTTTTGCCATCACAATTTAGAGAGATCTTCCATCAAGATCTTGATGTTATTGTAGAATATTCCATCTATGAACGTCATGAACTCAGGACTCAGGCTGTCCTACAAGGGCAAAATGAAGTGTGAAGATTGAGGCATCTGGATAATTTAGGCTAAAAGTTGTTAATGTAATTGAGTGAAAGGGTTCAAGAGAAAGGGGGAGACCTAATGAAATCACCACAGACCGCTGTCAGGGTCACTGTTTTAGCAGTCCTCATTTCATTGTAATTGCAATACTTTTCCCAAACTCTAATACTTGACCCCAGATTTGGCCCATCCTACCTGGAGCTCAAGGTTAAGAACACACAAATCAAGAGGCTACCCTGGAAACCCCTAGCCCTTTAGCTGGGTGAGAGGTCTACTCCTTTCCAGTGTTTATAAGAAACATTTTGAGGTCCATATCACATAATGGCTCTGAATACCAATAGTACATTCATTGTGAAAAACCAGATGTAGTCTGATCAATCCACTTTGCTGTACAGCAGAAACTAACCCATTCTAAATCAACTATACTCCAGTAAAAATTTTAAAAAAAAAGAAGTGAATTAACTTTCAAGATAGTTCAAGCTAGGTAACTGAGGTCCAGAAAATCTAAAACAGGCTTCAGTACCCTTAAGTACTATAGATAAATAGTCATGTGTCACAGCCAATTGTGCACATCACTGGGAACATTCCCAGGAAATTCAGTAATATCTATTTATTAAATTTAGTGTTATGATTATCAAGCAAGCAAAACAAAGCTAAAATATATTCTATGGAAACTCCAACTGCTTAAATTGTGTCCAATAGAAATGTTATGTTTATTTGGTGATATTTAAATAATGATCATGATCTCACTCATACTCACATGATTCTGAAGAAATGTTGTTTTTCACATTTCCAAGGATAAATCACATATCATTACATCATTTCTCAGCCCTGTTTGACTTTGAAGGTGCTGGGATATCTGTTGTCATGTTTATTAGAAAAAAAGCAACTTTTTGATGAAGTATGCACTTGGTTCATAGACTGAAAAAACCAATGTAAGTCGGGGTGCTTTGTTCGCATATTCACTTGATACATTAAATAGACATTCTTTATATTTAATGATGTCTCTATCTATTAATGAGGCACAAACTTCATTTCAAATGAATATAGCTCACAAGCAGACAGTGGCTACTGTAAGGCAGTCAAATATATTATGTAAAATTACAAACAGGTTGGGGGCTTAAAACTAACTTTATTTATTTATTTATTTACATCTTTATTGAAGTATAATTGCTTTACAATGGTGTGTTAGTTTCTGCTTTATAACAAAGTGAATCAGTTATACATATACATATGTTCCCATATCTCTTGCCTCTTGCGTCTCCCTCCCTCCCACCCTCCCTATCCCACCCCTCCAGTCAGTCACTAAGCACCGAGCTGATCTCCCTGTGCTATGCGGCTGCTTCCCACTAGCTATCTACCTTACATTTGGTAGTGTATATATGTCCATGCCTCTCTCTCGCTTTGTCACAGCTTACCCTTCCCAAAACTAACTTTAAAAATTAAAAAGGAATGATTTTAAAATATCTGTACCATACTTTAATTATATAATTGATAACAAATAAATAATGAGATGAAACTTTTGAGCCATTGAGGATTCTTTATAATATATAAGAATTAATTTCCCATCTTATGGAACAAACCCAAAGTTGGGATCCAGGTCTGGTGCAGTGGCTTCATTCACTAGAGACCCAAGCCCCTTGTAAATTTCTGCTCTATCATCCTTAGCAATGACTTCCAACTGCAAGGTTGCTTCCTGGTCCAAAATGGCAGTTGGAGCTTCAATCTTCACCTCTGTAGTATAAGGCATCGGGAAGCAGAAAGGGGAGGGTGGATAAACTGCAAACCCCAGCTGTCTTTACTCTCTTGGAGAAAACCTTCCTTAAAATTCCACCTTAGGATTTTGCTTATATCACATTGCTCAGAAAGTAGTCATATGACCAAACCTAGACTTTTAGCTGATTACAGTGCCACTGTGAATGTTACTGAAGGAGAAGGAGAGAAAGAATATTGGTTGAGCCAATACACTGTATATTTTCTGTGTGCCCATTCAGACCCACTTTCCAGCCTTCCTCACCCAGTTCTGGGCCCCAGGGGACAGACCTTAATGAAGTGTTCCCACCAGCCTTCACCCTCCAGCTTCCCTTTGAGTTTGGACAATGAGAACTCCCACAGGAGACTGAAGGTTGGGAGGAGGGAAATGATGGGGCTTTTATTCCTCCTGCTCTAGCTAAGGCCAGACCCCTTGTAGATGGAAGCTAAATTATTTTTCAAATGAGACCTTTTAACTTGATTTGCTTTTTTCCCTCCTTAAAGCTATTCTACTCCCCCTACACCATTTTAAGAAAATCAATTACTTGCTTTCCAATTCTTAAGCAAAACTTTTCAATCCACTGTGTGAATGCAAGTTTTATTTGCCAATTCACAGAAGGGCTGTTCCAATTGGTAATTATTTACAAATTGGCTACTTTCTTGCCCTTTGATGAAGCATAATATGTACACTCTTTTTTTTTTTTGTCTCAGTCTCATAAGTCTACACTATAAGCCACCAGGAAGGTGCAGTTTCATGCAAGTGGGAGAGGTAATGCCATTACTTTTCCTGTTTTAGAGTTTATTCTGGTTAGTAAAAATAGCGTACCACCCAAAATGTTACCAAAGGTAGTAATTTGAGATTAGCAATATTCTAGAAATAACTTCATTTCAGGTTTTACTAATGTTAAGATTACCCCCATGTGAAGCCATGTTGCCTAATTGCTTAGACTTTCAGTTGGTTATATTTAAACTGGGGTTACACTTATTAAAAATGCCACCCATTTTTTTTGAAGAGCAATTTCCTGCCCATAGAGGAGTTGGTGTACTGTTTGGCAAAAAGACTGCATACCATTCTGTTAGACTGGTTGGCTTCATAAAACTAGTGCGGCCAGAGAAAATGAGATTGCTCTGGCACGGTTTCTACTTAAATGTGCAGCAAGAGCGAAAAATATTTCGATGAGCAGAGGACACTTAGTCTGCTTTTCGGCTCTTATTGAGACAAGTGCCTTTCCTTTCCCAAAGTCTCAGGCACACCCTTGCTTTACCTGTTTTAGGTAAAGCACTGTTTCCTATAAAGCAGCTGCTCTCAAACGTGACCATACCTTTAGATCACTGAACAGCTTTTCAGATTCCTAGTCCCTGGATTGCACCCCAGCCCAAGCACATCAAAATCTTGGAGTGGGGCTGGACATTAGAATTTTTAAGGCACCCAGGGTGATTCCAACCAACAGTCATGGTTGAGCACCACTGCTGTAAAGAGACAAGGCTCAAGATGCGAGTAGGATGTGGGTGTTAATTTATGCTTCCCATGCAGGCAGCCTTCCCGTACTCAGCTATGATGCAGTGTGGTTAAACAGGCCAAGAGCGAACTGAGCAAAGACCTCTCCCTCCCCTCCGTCTTTCTTCACCCAGGGGAAGATCTGCTAAAACGAAAACGGAAAGCACGCTTAAGCAGACTTTGTTTCATCTCATGCCAGGGAGACTTACTTGCTGTAAGAATATCAAACTGACCTAGCTCTATAATTTCAGGTGATGGGGTGAGGGGGGGCCAGATTTATTAGTTCATATATGTTGATTGTAGTGAATGTTCTTAGTTTTATAGAAAAAAATTCTATTAACTGTAGACTTGACTTTCTTTAAAGGATTTCTAATCAATTGCACTGATGATCTTGATGTCTATGTGGTTAGGGTATAAAGCAGATTTATTCTACAAACCACACTCTCTAATTGCATCTTAATGAAAGTTAATCCTCGTGCAAACTGAGGCGTTGAAGCAAATTTACTGGACACAAATGAGGAAAGGTAACGAGGACAGAAAAAGTTAAACAAAAAACTTTACCTTTTATTTTTTATTAGCTATCTATTTTATACATATTAGTATATATATGTCAATCCCAATCTTCCAATTCATCCCACCACCACCCATCCCGCTTTCCCCCCTTGGTGTCCATACATTTGTTCTCTACATCTGTGTCTCTATTTCTGCCTTGCAAACTGGTTCATCTGTACCATTTTTCTAGATTCCACATATATGTGTTAATATAAGATATTTGTTTTTCTCTTTCTGACTTACTTCACTCTGTATGACAGTCTCTAGGTCCTTTTACGTCTCTACAAATGACGCAATTTCATTCCTTTTTATGGCTGAGTAATATTTCATTATATTACTTTTATTCATAGAATTAAACCATAGCAGTTATTTCAATGTGACACCTAGACAGAATAGAAAGTGGTTTTGGACATCTACCTGAAATGTCAAACCCATTAGATTTCAAGTCTCCAATGCTTTTTGGGGCTTGGCATCCACTTGAACTAACTAAGAGAAGTGTTTTCAAGCTGCTCATGTCCCAACTGTCTTAGAAGCACAGACTAAGAATGAGGGCCCTAGAATTACACATCATCCCTGTGCTCGAACTGCAAATCTTATTTACATGAGTCATAATCATATTATGTTCTAAGTTATAGATACCAAATTGTACAATGGGAAATGTAAATCTATTTTCATTCCTTTAAGCTAGAAGATATATCCATAAACTACAATAAGATGGTAAAGTATACACAGAAGGACATCTAAGCGAAAGATATATGAATAGGCAAATAATTTCTACCAGTAGCGTTCAGCACTCTACCTGGAACCATCCTTGACAAATCCCAGGTCGTCTCTCCATGGCCATTTCCCCATCACCCAACCTCTTAGACAGGACCCTGTTCATGTCTTCTATAACTTGATTAATCAACACATTCACCTCTTGAACAGTTTAACTCTACTGACCAAGAAGTTCTTTCTAGTGACAAATCCAAATTATCCTGCTGATATGAGAGTTTATTCTTATTGTCTTTCCTCAATGAACAAGAAAAGATCATTCTGTGGCTTAAATATTTTCTTGTAGAGCTTCAAATTGCACATGTATGAGCTGGATAAAATATACACATATGGCCAAAGATTGGATGGGAAAAGTGTATGATTAGTTAGATTAGTTCTTTTTTGACCATGGTTTCTTTTATATTTTTGAGCATATTTAAGAGTTGATTTAAAGTCTTTGTCTAGTAAGTTCAATGTCTGTTCTTCCTCAGGAAGACTTTCAGTTAATTTCTTTTTCTTCCTGTGAATGAGCCATACTTTCTTGTTTCTTTGCATGCTTCATAATTCTTTGTTGAAAAGTAGACACTTTGAATATTATTATGTGATGACTCTGGAAATCAGATTCTTTCCTCTCCTCAGGGTTTGTTGTTGCTGCTTGCTATGGGTTGGGGTTGTTTCTTTGTTTAGTGAATTTTATAAACTATTTTTATTGTGGCAAAATATACATATAAAATTTCCCATTTTAACCATTTTTAAAAAATAAATTTATTTATTTATTTTTGGCTGTGTTGGGTCTTCGTTTCTGTGCAAGGGCTTTCTTTACTTGCAGCAAGCGGGGGCCACTCCTCATCGCACTGCGCGGGCCTCTCACTGTCGCGGCCTCTCTTGTTGCAGAGCACAGGCTCCAGACGTGCAGCCTCAGTAGTTGTGGCTTGCGGGCTCAGTAGTTGTGGCTCACAGGCTCTAGAGCGCAGGCTCAGTAGTTGTGGTGCACGGGCTTAGTTGCTCTGCGGCATGTGGGATCTTCCCAGACCAGGGCTCGGACCTGTGTCCCCTGCATTGGCAGGCAGATTCTCAACCACTGTGCCACCAGGGAAGCCCCCATTTTAACCATTTTTAAGTATACATAATAATTCAGTGGCATTAAGTGAACTCATATTGTGTTGTGCTGTCATCATTATCAACATCTCTAGAACTTTTTTATTTTCCCAAACTGAAACGCGGTACTCATTAAACAATAACTCCTAATTCTCCTTCCCACCAGCCCATGGAAACCGTCACTCTACTTTTTGCCTCTATGAACTTGACTACTCTAGCTGCCTCATGTAAGTGAAATCACACAAATTGTGTCTGGCTTATTTCACTTAGCATAATGATCCATGTTGTAGCATGTCAAAATTTCCTTCCTTTTTATGGTTGAATAATATTCCATTGTGTTTACACATCACATTTTATTTATCCATTCATCCATCAGTGGATACTTGGGTTACTTCCACCTTTTGATTGGAACAGATATTTACTGCTATAAACATGAGTGTACAAATATCTGTTTCAACCCCTGCTTTCAACATATTGAGATATATACCAGGAGTTGAATTCCTGGATCATATGGTAATTCTATGTTCACCTTTTCCAGAAACTGCTCTACTATTTTCTACAGTGACTGCAACATTTTACATTCTCACCAGCAATGTGCAAGTGTTTGCATTTCTCCACATCTTTACTAACACTTGTTATTTTCTGTTTCTGTTTGATAGGGTACTCATTCTTATGGGTGTGAAGTGGTACCTCATTGTGATTTTGATTAGTGATGTTGAAGACCTTTTTATGTGCTTTTTGGCCACTTGTATATCTTCTTTGGAGAAATTTCTATTCAAGTCCTTTGAGACATTCTTTCAATGTTTACAGCTCTATCTTAGCTGTGACTTTCTGCTGGCATGGAGCCTAAAGATCAGTTGGAGGTGAAAGTTGGAGGTGAAAGTCTCCTCGAATCTTTTCTAAGTATACACCCTACTCTGGGCATCTGCATGGCTTTTTAGATTCCTTGTTATATTGGGGTATTTTCAAAACAATTATTCCTCAAAGTAACTCTCTCTGCAGATTTGCCTCTTAGGCTTTAGGCATGACTATTGTTTGCCCCACCTGTAATCTTTTGTCCCTGGTGGGGCAGCTTGTTCATTTGCCTTTCAATGTTTTTGAAGAATGCCCTCTGCATAACTTATTTTCTGTCCTGAGAGAGCCTCAAATAAAGCAAAAAAAAAAAAAGCAAACACCTTGTGTCATTCCTTCAGGGAACCCCCGGATATCAAAACAGACAAGCACAATTCCTTGATAACAAGATTCACTCTGTTCCTTCTAGAACCAAGAACCCATATTGAGAACATGGACTGCCATCTACACCACCACCATGCTGAGGAGAGATGTGTGACAAGGCTAAGGCAGAATGCCACAAAGCTCCCTTATAGTGTTTAAGGGGCCTTTTCCTCGAGTCACCTTTTGCTCGTTCCTTTATTTCCTTTATTTATTTTTAATATTTATTTATTTAGCTGTGTTGGGTCTTAGTTGTGGCACGTGGGATCTTTAGTTGCGGCATGTGGGATCTAGTTTCCCGACCAGGGATCGAACCCAGACTCCCTGCATGAGGAGCATGGAGTCTCAGCCACTGGACCACCAGGGAAGTCCCTGGCTTGGTTCCTTTAAACCTTTGGCTATTTTCCAGAGTTCTCATAGAGTTGATTATGACAGTTTTTTGCTAGTTTTATTGGTGTTTCTGTGGAGGGATGGACCCTTGGTATTCCCAATCTGCTATTTTTGCCGACTTGACCACCAAACGTCACACTCATAACCCTGTATTTTTAATAAGGTTGAATGGGATTCAAAAGGCAGGTCAAGCAAAGGTATGAGCTTTGAAGTAAAAGAGGCAGTTCTGACACAATCTGGACACACATTCCCTCTCTCCTCTCCCTTCTCCCCACACCTATATCATATAATCCAGAAGCACCAACTCACAGACTAAAACCATCCACCACAACCTGGAACGCGGCACCTCACTCAATGTAGGACCTTGGTTTGAGCTATTTGAGGTAGCTTTTATGATTTAAGTACTTCTGAAGACATACTTTCTCCGTCCTGGTTGGTCTGAAGACTTCTCTGGAAAAGTCATACATTTGCATTTTCTATAAATCTCTGGCTTTCTTTCAATTCTTAAGTATATCTTTCAAATGTGACAAATAAAAAGCAAGTGGAAGCATTTTGCTTTAATGATAAGGTTGGCTCCAGTGTGTATGTCAGGGTAGAATATGGCATGTGCTCTCATCACAAATGTTACAGGAGCTATTTGGTTGTCAGGGCTTCATCAAAAGCATCAGAAAATTGCTTAAGTTGGAGGGGAATAGACTATAATTTCCATATCTGCCTCAAATATGTTACCGACAACTTAAAAAATTCTTACCGATAATGATAGATCCAATTTTCTCTATTCCATCAAAAATTAATAAATAAATATTATTTTCAGAAAGAATTTTTAAAATAATTTCTAGACCTGACTAAAATTACATGAAAGAGACGGTGAGTCATAGGAATGACTTTTAAATGAAGAGAAATTTAATAAGTGGCCATGAATGTCTGTTGATATGCTGGGCAGCCCATTGTTGCATGATCAAAGATCTGTCTGGTAGTAACCAAACATCTAGGTTAATGTTGGGATTGAAAAATTCTTTGAGTTAAAGATCTTGCTGCAATTTATGTCAGAGCGTTCTGCCTATGTTTTCCTCTAAGAGTTTTGTAGTATCCGGCCTTATATTTAGGTCTTTAATCCATTTTGAGTTTATTTTTGTGTACGGTGTTAGGGAGTGTTCTAATTTCATTCTTTTACATGTAGCTGTCCTGTTTTCCTAGTACCACTTAATGAAGAGACTGTCTTTTAATGAAAATAAAAATAAACAAATAGGACCTAATAAACTTTTTTATTTATTGGGAATAAATAAAGCTTTTTTATAGCAAAGGAAACCATAAACAAAATGAAAAGACAACTCTCAGAATAGGAGAAAACATTTGCAAATGAAGCAACCAACAAGGGATTAATCTCCAAAATATACAAACAGCTCATGCAGATCAATATCAAAAAAACAAACAACCCAATCAAAAAATGGACAGAAGATCTAAATAGACATTTCTCCAAAAAAGACATAGAGATGGCTAAAAACCACATGAAAATATGCTTAATATCACTAATTATTAGAGAAATGCAAATCAAAACTACAATGAGGTATCACCTCACACCAGTCAGAATGGGCATCAACAAAACACCTACAAACAATAAATGCTGGAGAGGTTGTGGAGAAAAGGGAACCTTCCTTATGATCCAGCAATCCCACTCCTGGGCATATATCTGGAGAAAACCATAATTTGAAAAGATACATGCACCCCCAGTGTTCATTGCAGCACTATTTACAATAGCCAGGACATGGAAGCAACCTAAATGTCCATCAACAGAGGAATGGATAAAGAAGATGTGATACATATATACAATGGAATATTACTCAGCCTTAAAAAAGAACAAAATAATGCTATTTGCAGCAACATGGATAGACCGAGAAGTCGTCATACTGAGTGAAATAAGTCAGACAGAGAAAGATATATATCATATGATATTGCTAATATTTGGAGTCTATAAAAAGGGTACAAATGATCTTATCTACAAAACAGAAATAGAGCTACAGATGTAGAAAACAAACTTAAGGTTATCAGTGGGTAAGGAGGGGGATAAATTGGAAGATTGGGATTGACAAATACACTCTACTATATATAAAATAGATAACTAATAAGGACCTACTGTATAGCAGAGGGCACTCTACTCTATACTCTGTAATGGCCTATATGGGAAGAGTGGATGTATGTATATGTATAACTGATTCACTTCACTGTACACCTGAAACTAAAACACCATTGTAAATCAACTATACTCCAATTTTTTAAAAAAAAAAAAAAGAAAAAGAAAAATTATTTGGGTTAATGTGTCTGATCACTTGGGTGTCTGTTAGCTTCCCTCAACCTGACCCTGTGATCACATCCATCCCTTCTCTCCCAGTTTAATCATTTTGCTTTTCTCAAGTCCCAAAGAATTCTACATATTCATTAATATCAAGCAATAGGACTAGAGAAAGACACAAGCAAAGGGAATTGTGGTACATTCCACATGGTGAAAATCTTTCTAATGTATGAAATGTCCTAGTGTATAGAAAATACTTGCCCAGCTACTTTGAAGAATATTAAAAATGTGGGAAAAAACTTTGCCAATGCAACTTGAGATGATCAATATGAGGCACTACCAAGAAGGAAAAAAAAACGCCATCACAGGAGATTTTGCCATGAAACTGGTTAATGTTTTCTTTTCTTTCTTTCTTTCTTTCTTTCTTTCTTTTTTTTTTTTTTTTTAAGGCTTGGCACTTGAAGGGGGAAGTTTCAATATTCTGGAGAGTTTCCTTAAATGCAACAGTACACATCCCAGTAATTTCACATGAATTAGATCCTGCCATATGCTGAATTTGAATTTGGCCTCCAAGCTAATGTAGAAAAACAACACATAATATTGTCAAACAGGAACTCAGAAGCTGGGCAATCACTTTAGTTAATGTTAGCAGCCCTTTATTGAGGTGTCATTTATATACAGATAATGCACACGTTAAGCATACAGATCAGTGTAATTTGGCAGTTGTAGAGGACCATGTAAGTAATCATAACCCAGGCCAAGGTATTAAACATTTCATCTCTCCAGAAAACTCTCCTCGTGCTCTTTTCCAACCAACTGTCCTGCACTCCAGAGTCAACCATGCTATCAGTATAGAGTATTTGCCTATCTCTGAACTTAATATAAATGAAATTGTGAAATATATTCTCTTTTGTATCTCTTCAACTCTACTGAGAAGTATATTTTTCAGATTCAATCATTTTGTATCAGTAATTCATCCCTATTTATAGCTGGGTAGTATTCTGATATATGTATACTACAATTTGTTTATTCATTCACCAGGTGATGGACATTTGGGTTTTTTTCCTTTTTGGGGTTATTTTGAATAAAGGTGCTATGAACATTCTTTTACAGATCAGTATGTGGATATATGTTTTATCTCTTTTGGGTAAATACCTAGGAGTGGAATTGCTGGGTCAAGGGTAGGTAGGTATATACTGAACTTCATTAGATACTGCCAAAAAGTTTTCCAAAGTAGTTGAACCATTTTACATCCCACTGCTTGAGAGGTCAGTTATTCTACATTCTTGTTAACACTTGGTCTTGTTAGTATTTTTTTTTAACTTTAGCCATTTTAATGAGTATGTAGTTGTAGAATAGCTTTTTTGGGTTAGTAAATGATTTTATTAAGGCTTCTATTTTTCTCTAGCTTCATTTGCTTGATTTTTTGTTTTATAAAACATTTCCACATTCTAAATGCTATCAACAATTGTAGACAAGAATAAAAGATTAGAAAAAAAACAAAACCAACACTTTACTGTGTATGTGTACAAATGTCAGAAACAGGCACATGGGAGAAAAGTATACTTATATATGTATAAGAATATGGTGTTTTGTTTTGTTCTGGGTTTTTTTGGCTGCACTGATCCTAGTTCCCCAACCAGGGATTGAACCCACGTCCCCCTCAGTGAGAGCACAGAGTCATAACCACTGGACCAACAGGGAAGACTTGTTTTTTCTTTCTTTCTTTTTTTTTTTTTAAAAAAAAAAGAGACTTCAAGGGCTGAGAAGTTTGTGGATATTAAAACAAGACATCTGGGGCTTCCCTGGTGGCACAGTGGTTGAGAGTCCGCCTGCCAATGCAGGGGACACAGGTTCGTGCCCCAGTACGAGAAGATCCCACATACCGCGGACCGGCTAGGCCCATGAGCCATGGTCGCTGAGCCTGTGTGACCGGAGCCTGTGCTCCGCAACGGGAGAGGCCACAACAGTGAGAGGCCCATGTACCACAAAAAAAAAAAAAAAAAAAAGAATTCTCAAAACAAGATTTCTGGGCATCAAATTCTTGCTTTATTTCAAGAAGTTATTCCACCTTGAACTTCGAGTTGTGTTGACATCATTTATTGACATTCATTAACTGAAATTTTTGGCATTCCACTAAAACTACAGCAGCAAATCTAAATAATGAGAAACAGTATCTAAATCCTGCCTTACGACAACAAAAAGCAAAAGGAACCCTGAAATTGCCTTTTTCACACTTGTAAAGAGTGTGTCTTTTGAATTTCGTGATTACTGTGTGTGTCATGAGAAACTATAAAATGCATACAGGTTATAAAATCACCCTAGTCCTGATATCTGATTTATCTGTGGCCCAGACTTGGGCATTTGTAACAAAACTCAGCTTCTGAAGCTTCAGCCCCACTCCGTAGAAGGCAGTTATGGATGCAAATCGGACTGTTTTCCGGGGTTATCACATCTATGAGGGTACATCTCAGGAATAGCTGTCCTTTGGATACATGCTCCTTGCCTGCCAACCCAAGATTATCCTGAATTCTTAATAACTCCCCAAGGTGATTAACACATAATCACTATGAAATAAGCGTGAAAATGCTTTTCCAGCTATAAAACTTACATCCTGGATGGGGATCTGAGAATGCAGGACCAGATGTTAAATGTCTGCTACCTGGGGGTGGTGATGTGGGTAGTGGCTCTGGCATCTGGCTCTGGGCCTGGAATTTAATCCACCACACAAATCTGGTCAAAGAGCAAATATTCACTATGCAATTGTGTGTGTGTGCTTTGGGGGTGGGGGTGGAGAAGCTTGGTCTTACATTTCTTTCCTAATGAACCTTTTCAATCTAGAAAAAAAAAAGCAGAGGCGGAAATGTAAGCATAATCCCAGGAAAGTCCAATCCATGGTATTCTAGTAGGCATCCTGTTGTTTGTAAGGGCAGCTGAAATTGAAATGCTGACAAGATTTCCTAGAAGTTTATCAGGTCTTGACTGTTCTCTCCATCCTTCCTTCTCCTGTCTCTCTCCTCTAACCACATCCCTAAATCTAGCATGTATCAGTGGGACACCAAGGGCCAAAGGATGTCTATTCAGAGAAGTAACAAAGACTGAGTTAGGGGAATAGAACTTCAAGGTCTTCTCTACCCAGTAATCAAAGGAAGAAATTTACTTTAAATCGGGTCAGGCAGGTGCCAAATTCACTACAAATAATATTAAAATATGGGGTTTTTTTTGTAGTTTTGGTTATAGCCAACCTAAAGGTAAAATTCCTACCCTTCAGTTATACTAAACTAAAAACCCCTAATTTAGCAAGAGAGGAATTTATGAGTGATTTGTGGTGAAATGCAGTCACTAATATTTTATGATATTACACTTAATTGAAGTTATTCCTGTTAATCAGTTGAAAGAACCTTGGGAACAGAGGACAATTAGCCCCAGACCTTATTTAATACAAAGTGTTAATGTCTGTTCTTTGTCTACCCCACTTGTCATTCTTTGTTATAGAATCTAAATTGGTGTATCTTTTAATCTGCTTCTGGTAAAAATTTCATCATTCAGAGAGAGAGAGTGAGGAAGAGAAAGAGAGAGAGAGAAAAAGAGAGAGAATATGAGTGAGCTGTTAGCTGGGATTCTCCCTCTTAACTGCGTGGAGTTGTTCTCTTAATTCATTATATGTGGTGAATTTCATGTAAGGTGCACAAGAAACCATAGAAAAAACTTAAAAGCAAAGCACTGGTTTCAAGTTTGACTCTAAGAATATACTGAAGGCACTGTGATGGCCCAGAGAATGAAGGGAGGTTTGGGGTATGTATGAGCTAGGGCTTATTTTAGTAATCAGAATCAAATGCTATGTATAACCGAATCACTTTGTTATATGCAGAAATTAACACAAATTGTAAATCAATTATACTTCAGTAAAATAAATTAAAAAAAATCAAATGTCCCTTTGCCATCTGGACTTTCCAATGGGTCGTAAACTGATCCTAAACTGCTTTTAATTACTAATTGGCTTAAAAAAATGAGAATACATAAAAGCAAGCACTGGCAACCTGGGCCTAGACATTCTTCTTCAATTTCACTTTATTTCAAATATAAGATAAGAGTAGCTAAAGGAAGGGTCTCATTTTTATGTGCTTTATTTACCTTCTCATATCCCTTTTAATTTCTTTTGATTTTCAAGAAGTATGTCTTCCTTTTCCTCTCTGCATCACTGAAAACCATTTGCTGAGAAGTGGTAAAGTACTTTATTTTTTTGGAATTTAGTCTTTTGCCAGTGGTAAGGTCTTCTTGATCAACATTCAAAGCACAGCAAAACACTTTAACTTATTCTACGAATATTTATGAGAATCACCTGTGCCAGACATTGAATTAGATGTTGAACATATAAAGTTAAGCAATGCCAGATATAACCAATGTTCTCATGGAATTTACAGTCTACTGGTGGAGATTGTGAACACAAATAAATATACATTTACAAATGAAAATAAAGGCTCTGAAGTACAAAGAGTCAGTCCTATTGAATATGTACATATAAAGATGGATAGATAGATGATAAATAGATAGATAGATACATAGATAGATTGATCCTGGAGGCGGGGGTGGGGGTAGTTAGGAAGACTTTTTGAGGAAGTGGCACTTGAGATACAAAGACAAAGGAAAAGAATTAGCCAAGAGAAGAGATGGGAGAGAAGAAGCAGTATTGATGGAGGGGATCTCTTCCTCCCGGAGAAGAGGATAGTAGTAACAAATGGTCTGGAGAAGTGGGGCTAGAACACACAGAGCCTTGGAGGTCATGATAAGGATTTTGGTCTTGGTACTCAGAGCAATGAAAGCTATTGAAGGGGTTTCAACCTGGGGCTCACTTGATGTACTTGTTAATCTGAAAATATCACTTTCACTATAGTGCGGAAAAAATGCTGGAAAGGAGCACAAGTGAATGGTGGGGAGACCAGTTAGGAAGCCACCGTGAAACATCAACTGACTGAGAGGGGCAGTTGGAAAAGAGAAAAATGAATACATCTAGGACTTACTAGGATGGATTCCGGAAGTAACACTTCAGAACACTGAATGGTTTGGAAATGGGTTGGAAGGACAAAGTATAAAGGATGACTTTTAAATTCCCAGACTGCAAAACTGGATGGAAGCAGGTGACACCATTTAAACCAAGGAGGCGGTACTTTTATAATGCATTTGATATGTGTCCCCATGCAGGAATAATTTCCTTAGAATCAACCTTAGGTTTTATACGGAATAACTGTCTGGTCCATATCTGTGATGGACAATTAGATCCCTTTTTGATAATATCCATATTCAAAGGTACTGTAATTGTTTATTTAAAAAAAAATTGATCCTGGAGTCAGCTGTAGGGCTTCAGTGAACAGAAAAGCAAGAGTAGACAGAATGAGCACAGAAAACAAATTGCTTGATGCTTAGTAGCCTGAAGAAACAATGAGCTGGCTTTATTACAAGTTTGGGGAAATAAGAAAGTTCTGCGAAGTGACAGCCTGCCGCTTCAGATTCTTCAGAGAAGAACTGAAGTTATTATTTTAGAAATGTATGCATTTGTTTTATCAGTGGGCCATTTTACCAGTAACTGTTAATTAATGCTATAACCCTTGATTTCCAACCAGGAGCTGCAATTATACACCTTCAGATACATATAGCAAAATAGGCTATCTGGAAACAGCGGAGTAGAGATAAAGCAAAGCCATTGCCAGCAGATAATATTCAGAAAAGCACAGCTGAATTCAAAAGAAGAACTCATTTGCTGTGGCATAAAAAAACTCTTATTTGCAAAATAGAAATGTGATTTTTGTTAGGAAGCTTTATGATACTAGTCATTTCCTACAAACTTGAATAAGAAGCCAGAACACAACAATGGTAACGATGTGTATTAGAATATCATCAACTTCTAATTTCAGCCACAGATCTGAGATTCATCAACTGTTTTCTGAATATACTTATTTTTGTAGTAAGGTCTGTTTAGGGGGTGACTGACCTTTGATACACAGGTTGAGTTACATTACCTTCCCCCCAGATCTTTAGTGTATGGTATGGATTTGTGTATAGAATCAGAGTGGCATTCTTGGCAATATAAGAATATTCTGAATCACAGTGTACTCTCAAAACACAGTTTAGGAACTAATTTGTATGTATCATATGTTAGCAAAATACTACTGAGAAATTCACTGGAATGATTCTTTGATATACATTAGAAATTATTGCTGGACCAGGAAATCATCTTTATGCTCTAGAGTTTGTAAAACTATGCAGATGTATTGAATAGATTTTATAGTGCTCCGTACTGTGTCAGGGAAGGGAAAAATGCATTTTCTCAATAAAGCCACTATGTGGATTCCACATCCAGCTGTCTGCTAGATTTTTTGCTGTGGTAATATACAAAGAACACAATATTTAGATTTCTTTCTGAATGACGATTTTGCCACCTTAGGCAGGTTACTGTACCTCTTGAGCTTAAATCCCTCTATCTGTAAAATGGTATGACCTTACTCTTCTCGCAAAGCCATCTGGAAGATTAAATAGGATAATACATGTATATGTGTACAGTATAAAAGAAATACCCAATAATCTTAGCTGTCCCACTTGCACCACTAACTCAGCATGTCTTAAAAATAAATATACTATCTTTCACCCAATGCACTCTTCCAAGGATTTTCTGGCTGGAAATCTGAGCATCTTCTTTGATACTCCTTATTGACCTCCCACACCAAGAAGTTTTAAAGTCCAGCCAAATTTTTAATACCAATGTTACTTGTATTTGTGCTTATGAGACAGGAAGGAAGTGGGCAGGGCACAACCATTAAAAGAATGACACAACCGTTAAGAAAAACAGGATGTCACCAAAAGCAGTTAGAACCTACTAGGCCCAAGATGGCAGAAGATTTGACTTTCAGTAGACCTTCGCCTCACTATACACTCATTGTAATACATTAGCATCTAAATGACACACCCACAGGTGCCATGATAGTTCCGAGGCCTACCATAAGAGGCCAAAAAAGTGGACGGTGGCCCATCTCCTAGAAATCCCCACCCCTTCTCCAAGATAGTTAGAACATTTCTCCTACTCATTAGTCTATGAAATTACCCAGCCCATAAAAACTAACTACCGGACACCTCAGGGCTGCTCTTCCCTTCTGAGACGGCCCCCACTCTATCTATGGAGTATGTATCTCCCTGAATAAACCTGCTTTCACTTTACCATGGCTCGCTCTTGAATTCTTTCCTGCGCGAAGCCAAGGACCCTCACTTGGCGGCCCATCCCAGGGTCTCACCTGAGACCTGGGACATGACCGTCCTCTCGCATCCCATTTTCCTGCAACACTTAACTTCCTATCTCTACCTACTATACTAGTTCAAAACCTCGTTTTCTCTCCCCTTGATCTTTGCATTTGTTTTCTAATTGGCCTCCCTAGCAGTGGTCTCTCCCAACATGAGTGTACACAGAACAAAGTTGCCAAATTCATTTTCCGTTGGCACACTTCAAGTCATACTACTGCTCAGAAACCTCCAGTTATTTCTCATTTCCAGCCAAGAAAGCCTGGCACGTAGAGCCTTCCATGGTCCTGTCCTCAATTCCTCTTCTTCAGCCTAACCTCCCACACTAACGCCCTGAACATAAACTCTTCCCCAGCCAAACCAGCCATCATGTCATTCCAAAAATGCCTTGTATTTTCCCAATTCTGTGACTTGGCTTAATCTATTCATCCACCTGGGATGCCTTTCTTGTTCTCAGGGGATTCCTACTCACTCCTCAATGCTCACTTCAAATACCACCTCTCTCATGAAGGCTTCCAAGAGACAAGTGTTTACCCCCTTATCCAACTCCATTGCACTAAACTTTTTCTGATAATATTCTCCACATATGGTTTTGCACTCAAGTTACTTTTAGACATATATGATCAATCCTTCCAGATGACAATGAATCTGTGCTTTATTTATCCTTCTCCTTGACTGTGTTTTCTTCATCTTTGTATATACTTCCAGGCCTTGCTCATGCCAGATGTTCAAAAAATGTCATTGGATACATGAATGTAAATGTCTATATCAAATCTACTTTGTGACCTTCAAATTTGTTCCACGTGCCCTTTCTTTACAAAACACATTTTTGCTTTTCACCGTTTTGTCTTTTATTGAGAAGAATCTACCTAAAATATGTATTAGAAGTGCAGAGGCTGGACCTATTTTGGGAACATTTCAGCACAGAATTTTGCATGAACGTCAGTAAAAGCTGACCAGGCCCTGAAATTTCGTCAGTGTCACTAGTGCCTTATATTTGGAGTCATTTCCAGCTTCTTGGTCTCACTGATATGAATGCAAACAGAGAAGGAAATTTGAGCAATCACTTACATGTATATGGTTACTTCGAACTTTCAAAGCACTTTGAAAGCTCTTATGCTGCACTTGACCCTTAAAGAGCAAAGTGGGAACAGGTGCTCTGATCACTATTTGAGAGAGAAGAAAACTGCCTTCCCAAGGAGAAGAAGTGACTTAGCCAAGGTCACAAAGCTGGGAAGTAATAGAATTGGAAGCAGAAATAGAATCTGTCTTCTAGATGCTGACCAGGTGTTTCCTCATTTCAGTAACTCGCTGGACTCTCTATTCTTTTATTCTGCCAACTCCCAAGCTTTTGGGGTTCCCGGAATGATTGTTTGAAGTGCACAATCTTGTACATGCCACACATCCCGTTTCTCCCCAGGTTTGGAGAGAAGTGTGGCTTCAACTGTGACACTTTGCAAAAGCTTTTATCTCACTGATACTTTATGTTATGTTATGTTATGTTATGTCATGTCATGTCCTGGTTAGGATGTGCCTAACATTTTTTTCTTTTAAATTTTTTGGGATAATTTCCCTATAATAGAATGCATTCGTTCTAACTGCACCATTAGATGGGTTTTGACAATCCATATGTATTCCCACCACAGTCAAGATATAGACTATTTCTGTCACCCTTTGTAGCCCATCCCCCATTTCCAGGCCACCACTGATCTGCTCTCTGTCTGCCTAACATTTAAAGCTGTGCTTTGCATTCACAACTGTAGTGCAGGTCAATTAACTTTGAGTCTCAGTTTCCTGATCTGTACAAAGGACACTGAACATCACCTCGAAGGGCCTTTTTGGCTTGAAGCGTATTATTCTATGAAGTATGTGAGAACAATAACTCCCTAGAATCTGAAAAATATTTTTCCAACCAAATCAGAAAGAAAGGCAATTTTGCAAATGTCATTGAAGCTCCTCTATTTTTTAAAGTGTTGTTCTTTCCCCTTCTCCCCACCATTTCTGGTCAAGAGCTTCCAGCATGTGATTTCAGAAAAGGTGTCTGCTGAAGATTATAAAAAGAAAAAGGGCCTAGACCATATTCACAGCTACAAGGATTCTTAGGCAAATCCACATAATACCCAGTGAGACATTTGACAAGAGTGAGCCATTAATGTGGAGAATGTGGGGAGAACACATTTATTGCTTAAAATGATCAAAAGTGGCTGCCAGTTTCACCAGCTCATTCCCAATATTCACACTGACCCTTGCTTTTGTGTTTCACTTCCGGGGGTTTAAGAAATATGGCCTTTCTGTTTAGGCAAAGATTAGGTGAGTGCCTGAGGCACCAGTGGGTTCCACATGGCCAAGTTCATGTCTATGAAAGAACAGGTCATGAAAACACAGAAGCCTGGGGACCGTTCACTTCTGGACTGTTGACTTGGCCATTCATACCTGCATTCATCATGGCAGAAAGAAGAGGAAGGGCGACCATCTGAGGCCACCATATGAGTTAAGTAAGTGAGTGCCTGCATTGACAGAGCATCTTGGGTGCAGTGCTCCTGCTACAGAATGTGCTTGCAGCCTATTCAAAATTCTACCTCCGATTGGGAGGAAAATTACTCACAGCTAGGTAGTGAAGTCGCATCTCTGTTCTGCAGCTAGCCGAAGCCACCTCATTCCTCTTCGTCTGATCTAAATTGTACTGCTATTTCAAAATCTTATGCAAATATAAAGGGAGGGAAGTTTGAAGGGAAAATTACATCTCAGAACTCTTTGTGCCTTCTGGATTTGAGACATTGCTTGAAGGTCAATGTTGATTCAGTACTGGATTATTAAACCATTACATGAGGCATGGAGCAAATTATGTCCTTTACTCAGGTAATTCTCAAAAAAATGAGTATAAATTATTCAAAAAAAAAGTAAATTATGGACCCTGTCCTGAACTCTCATCAGTCAGTCTACATGTCCCCATTTCATCATCTTTCTTTCTTTACTTGGATTTGTTGGTTAATTATTCAATCGTCACAGTCATTTACAGCAACTTTTGTTTGTTTGTTTATAACATAAGGAGAATCAACAGTGACAGACATAGAGCACGTCTGTGTGTCCAGAAGAAGAATGGAGCTTAGCAAGCCCTGTCATTGACATCTCTCCTTTGCAAGTTATCTCAAGTCTTCCCTCCTACCATGTTACTCTTCTGCAAAGCCTCTCTTCTGCCTGCAGAAGAAAGTCTAAACATCTTGGAAGGACCTTCAAAACCTCCCTCAGAGTTTGAAGGGGGTTAGTGGTTTCTGAGCATTCACATCACTACTAGATGGTGGAGCCCACATTTTAGAACCAACCCTCATGGGGCTGGTTCCAAAGCCTTAACTCCTAATTTCTACTCATACAGCTTCTCATACAATCTATTCTTAAGCCAGAAGTGCTTAACTGAGGTAACAACCTCACTACTTAAAATAGAAGAGACAGAACGAAAACAATGATGGTGTCTTTTCCTTTTCTACTTGAACGAAAGATCTGTATGCTTTTTCTTCCCACGAGTTTGTGCGTACGACACACGTGCACTGTCCAAAGCCAGGCAGTCATAATAATAATAACATGCCTCATTGCATGAGCAGTAGGAGAATTATTTTAAAAAATAAATATAGAGAATCAGGGCTCTAAATCATTGGCTTAGAACAGCCCTGGCAAAAGGTGGTATTTTCATGAGTCAAAAACAAGTCCTAACTTCAACAGATCAGTTGTAGGTGTAACAATGCTGCCTTTATTCGTTGTCTGTCAACAATGTGGAGAAGGTGGGGATAATTCTAATCATTAATTATATCTGGCACAACCTCCATCCTACTTTTCATCAATGGGGGTCTATGACGAGGTGTGCTCCAGTGGTTTGGAAACATTTTAAAGGAAAACTAAGACTTGTGGTGTCATTGAGACTTGTGGGGTAATTTGAGAGACGAGAGGGAGGGAGTTGTCTGGAGGCTCCAAATGAATTGGAAAGAAGGTTTGTGTGAAAGGAGCCATTTAGCCCAACAGGTACAAGGGACAGGCTTTCTGAGATACAATGTGCTTCTGATTGCTGGCTGACAAGTTATTTTCTTTTCTGTCTTCTAAAATATGCAAGACTTTTTCCATGTTTTGATTTACAACTGGGTTAGGTTTCAACAACCTGTGGGCTTCTGCAAACTGCGGAGTGTGTTCCCAGTGAGAGAACATGTTTTGACAGAAGCTTCACCATGTCAAGAAAGCTAGAGAAATCCCACCCTGCTCTCTAGATGAAACGGTTATCGACAAAGCAAGAGAATAGCAAGTAATCGCTCATTCATCAGGCACCAAAGCTAAATAAGGACTTTGGTGTAAATGAAGTTTCCAGATGAATGAAAAAAAACTTTAAACCTTTTTTTTTTCTTTGAGTATAAAGAGCGTCATTTAACATTTTTTCAATAAACTGATATGATTCTTTTGAGCATCCATGAGTATGCTGTCCTAGGTGGCAAATATACTGAATCATTCCTTTCAATATCAATTATTAATTGATTACTTCTTTTGTCAACTCACTGGGGTAATGCTGAAGGTCCACTGGGGAGTAAGACTGACATAACTTCAACCCTACGAGGGCTGCTAAGATACGGAAGACCACTTGGTCAAATCTCTGTCTGTTAAGCTTGTTATCTTCTTATCTCTGTGTATTTCCACTGGTGTTTGTGTTTTTAAAATGTCACTCATTTAAAAAACATAAAAAGAAAAAAGGACAAGCAGAAAGAAAGAGAGAAAGAGGGGAAGGAAGAGAGAAGGGAAGGAAAGAAAGAGAGAAGGAAGGAAAGAATGACCATTGTGAGTGCTTATTCTGTGTCAAGTATAACCTCAGGCATTGGGGATATGACAGCAAACAAGACAGGTGAGTCCTTCCCTGTTCTCCAAGGGAGAGACTGTAACTTATTTTTAATTCTATAACCTCAGCATCAGCATTGCACCTAGGATAGTTAATAAATATGTATTCATTGGGTGCTTGATTTGGTCGTTGAATAAATGAACATGAACAGGTATGTTACAGGTTGGGAAAACATATTATAAAAGTTCGTTTGAAAATGCATCCAAAATCAGAGACACATGATTGTAAATTATTTTCCTGGGAGTATTTCTTTAGAGCCTTTATGACATCAGGCCTAGCACTCTCATAAGTGGTTCCTTTTGCCATATAAATGACTGAAGAAATTGTTCTCTATTCATTTTAAATGGCATTTCTGCTCCAGCTGTGAGAATTAAGAGTATGGTGAAAATATTTGACGACATTTTTTAGGGCAAGGTGGTTAAGAAGTTAGCCATAAAATAAAATGGGGAATGGAAAGTGTAAGGTATTTTAAATTTATTCTCTTATAGTCACAGATTTGAGGCACTGTACTTTGATATCAAGAAATAGGATTGCTGGAGATCTTTGACAAAAATGTCAGATGTAGCATGAAGTGTGGGACAAAGAAAGGAAAATAATGCTAAATGCTGATTAATTTGTGGCATGCTTCTAATAAGTGGATTGAGCCTGTCCTTCTGTGTTGATACTTGCAAATTGTCTCTTTATTTCATCAAATGTGTACATATTATAATTATCTTAACTATTTGCTCATTAATTGCAAGTAAGACTAACTGAATACATGGAATATCAATCCCCAAGGCAAATAACAGGCCTGATCACTTACTCATACATTTAGAAACATAATAAGAATTCCCAGTGATCCAGCAAAGAGGGACACTACCCAAGAATCCTGATTAATTCAGTGCTGTTGCAGGTGGCCTTTAGTGAGCTCTGCTTCATCCACTAGTTACTCTACCAGGTACTCCACAATCATGGAAAGGTAGTCTTTTCAGCTTGAGACACTTCTCTTCAGTAGAAAGTAGTCTGTATCTTCTCTTTTAAAGAAGTTTCTAATCCAAATATTAGTTTACTATCCATATATATCTATGTGCTATTACAAGTAAATATTTATAAATTTCAGCTAGATGTAATTGCTCTATTGTGATTAATTTTCATAATAGAAAATTATACTGGAGGATTTCAGAAAGGTCCTTTTTATAGAGCATTCTACTTGGAAAAATGCTGCTTAAGAGTTTTTTAGTTTCTATAGCTGATGGTCAGATATTCTTCATGTTGTAAGTATGGATATGTCTCGATACTGTTTTTTTGAGAATGCAATTCATTTCCACATGTAATTCATTATTCCCTCTGAATGCCCAGGAGAATCTGCGATACCCATCAGTCAAAATTCCTCACACTGTTGCATTACTAAACACTTGAGGAAAAGGGGAACTGTGAATTCCAGTGTAAGACTCACCCATTTTCCTTTACAGTAGATCCATTAACTTTTAAAGATGTTCTCATAGGTGATGACAGTATAACACAGGCTTAAGAACAGAATCTTCAGGACTGGCATGAGTAGAAGAATAAATGGTGCCCAGCTGTGAAGTCATTTCCTAGTAATGGGGGCCTTACATTGAGAAACAAGAAATGGGCATGCTTAGGATTGCTAAGACAAGTGATATTTCAAGTGAATGCAGAACATCCAAATTTATTGAGAAATAAGGGAAGTCTGACATCTGTTGAGGTTATTCCCAATAATCCTGAATTTTTTTCTTAAGAAATGTTCCTGGACTTAAGGAAGAAAAGCTTTGAACTTCATGGACATGAGGATATCACCATATGGTAGGAATTTTCATCACATCCCTATTTGTAGGGAAGGTCCTTGCTCTATATTGCAGACCCCTCCCTATATTGGGCCAATTCCAGAAACCACATGTCCCTGGCTGGTGCTCAAAGATGGCTGCCATCAAGCTGTTCCTTCTCTATATGCACATGACAATCCGCCAGGGAGGGAAGGTGTCTATTCTTCCACTCTTTTCAATCTGGGCTAACTTATAATTGTGTTGAACCACAGAATATGGTAAAAGTGATGCTCTCCTAGTTCTGGGTCTAGTGGTTAAGAGGACTGACACTTTCTTCGTCCTGCCTCTTGGACTACCGATTGCTATGTAGGGAGACCAGGCTTCTGTACTGTCCAGAGAGGCCACAGGCAGGAGCACTGAGACACCAGACGTGTGAGTGATGACCATCTGGGACGCCTAGCCCAGATGAGCCTTCAGATGATTCTAGTTCCAACCACCCTCTTATTGCAACCACTTACTCAAATGAGAACCACCCTACAAATCCCAGACAACCTGTTAGGCTGTGGGGTGCCTTGTTATA
Organism: Aethalodelphis obliquidens; assembly: GCF_003676395.1. NCBI lineage: Eukaryota > Metazoa > Chordata > Mammalia > Artiodactyla > Delphinidae > Aethalodelphis > Aethalodelphis obliquidens. The sequence continues at coordinate 27,100,095 of NW_020837962.1, forward strand.
TAGCAATAGGCGACTGGAACACGTGCCCTCTTAGGCCAAGAGTTGAACACTAGTATGAGTGACAGAGACCAGGGTGAATTATAAGCCAGAAGGGGCAGCATGAGAAGATCAAGATTTAAACCATGAAAAACTCATAAGGAGCTTAAAATGGTGGTTTTCCTCCACATATTTTTCTTCTCATATGTCTATAATTTTCTTTCTCTTAAAAATAATTTCTTTCGTTATAAACTAATACAACAGCTTTGCAAAACATTCGGAAACTAGAGAAGGAAAAAACATTCCCCTGACCCCACCAGCCTTACATTATTGCAGTTAGCTATTTTGGGAATTTCCCATCAGGTTTTCGTTTTTTTTACCCTTGATCATGTGCATTACGTTATATTAAAATTATAACCAAAAGGGGATCTAGTTTAGTGGTACCTGAAGCTTGTAAGACATAATGGGGGAAAAAAGGAAAAATCTTAGTTCAAGAGGAAATTTAAATAATCTAACTTGAAAAATTTATTTTCAAAAATCTATAACCATATGAAACACATTGTACAAAGTCTCTAAGAGCTTTTGAAGGGGCTTATGTAAATGTGAGGCCCTTCATCTTAGGTCTCATTAGCTTCACGGTAAATTGCTGTTGACTGTAATGAATATATACATTTATATCTTGTTTTCTCTCATATTATATTAAAATGATTTTCCATGTCAAAGCCTATCCTTTATGATATGACCTTTAAAGATAGCATATGTTTCTTTCCAGTCAGTGTCCTCTAATTTCCCTGAGGTAGAGTTTTTGAACCTTAGTAGAACTATTTACATTTGGGGGCCGGTAATTCTTTGTTGAGGGGAACAGTCCTGTACATTACCAAATGTCTCCTAGGGGACAAAACTGCCCCTCCCCTTGAGAGCCACTGCCCTAATGAACCTCCTACTCTGGTTACTTATATTATTTCCTTTCTAACCATTATAACTGAAGCCTTTTCATGAATATTATTTTATTCAATTTTTAACATTTTTCTTTAAGTTAAACTCCTAGAAATGGAATTATTATGTCAAAGAGAATGACACTGACATGGCTTTTGATGTATACTGCCAAATTTCCTTCCCCAAAAGGTTTACAGTTATCTGAATTATAGGGCAGCAACATATTTTAGTATAGATGTAGGTATATTTAATATAGTATAATGAATTATAACAAAATAGTATATTTAAGCTATATAATATACTTAGGCTGTTATACTAAAGTCATTTATTTTGCTAATTGTAACTATTGTCTGAGAATGTACCCTCCTATAGAATGGTCAGCAAAGAAATTCTGAACTGCATCTATCCTTTTTTTTTTTTTTTACTTTAAAAGTTGAAAAATTATGTTTTTGAAAAGAATTGTTCTATTTCCGTCAACCAGGAGAAGGGACTTGAAAATAGCATTCTAGTTTGCTGTTTTTCTCACAGTCTGCCAAGTTTAGCCCTTCATAAGGGAAGTCTGTATTTGAATTCAGAAAGCAAAGAGTGAACCTGTTTCAATGTAAAGGACTTGCTGGTTTGGGAAAATTGTAGGCTTCTTGCTCTGGTTGTTCCTTGAACAGGGAAGACAGAACAGGCTCCCTAGACTGTGTCTATACTGTCATGATGGATAATTAACTGCAGCCCTCTTGTTCCCTTGCATCACTACCAAAGCCCCATTATCCCCTCCGTGCCTGCCACCCCCAAAGATAAACAAAGATTTCAGTTGTTTTGTGTCAGGAAGAGAATCTAAAACATGGCTTTTTTGCTCTCTCTGATGCCCGCTGTGAACATCCCTTGTCTTTGAGAGAAAGCTATCCAACCTCTTTCCCAGATGGTTGGAAACATGGCCTCCTGTTGTTTTATTCCAGTTGCATGATGTTCAAGGAGTGGGGCAGACCTCTCTCAGTGGGTACCCCAACTGGCTTTGCTTTCAAGGAATCTACAAGCCCCTCCCACAGGCCTGCCTCATCCACTCCATTCCTGTTCAGGGTATGATGGCCAAAGCTCTCAACCACTAGGTGGGCGAGGTTTGTCCAGTGAAAACTAAATGGAGATGATGTTTGTCATTGATTTAAAATATTCCCATAGGTGACTATTAGGTAAGAGTTCAGGGAATCATTCTCTGTATTAAAGTAAGACAGATTATCAGTCTAAATTTTAAATGGTTGTGCCATTTACTTTTTAGTACGAAAAGATGGCAGTGCATTAAAATCCTGATAAATACTCATAAAAGCAACAGACAGAAGTCATGAATATTAGTTAACATTGTTGAAAAAAAGACATATTCACAGATATCCAAGAAAAGTATAGGTAACCCTTCCCTAAGAGGTCATAGAATTAATGTACATCCAAGTTTACTAAATAATTAGCCTCTGTATGTAAACCATAAAAATTACAATTCTCAGATCATTATATCAGAAGAAAAAGAATGTTCCTGAATTCTTGTAATCTGAAATTTGATTGAAGATCAGACAACGAATTGTGAAAGGCTTTATTTAGACTATAGGTGAACTTAATGTGAATTTATTAATAAAACTGAATGGTTTTTAATATGTTTTAAAAAAGGAATTGACATAGTACAGGTAGCCAAAGAGCATAAAACGTCTGCCACATAGGGAATATTCCATGACAGTTCACATTCACATACAGTATTTATCGAGGTGTTAAAAGGTGCATTTTCTCCTTTCGTCTCCCCCACCCTCCTCCCTCCCTTCCTTCCTTTCTTCCCTCCCTGAATCCCTCTATTCTTCCCTTTCTTCTCTCCTTTTCACTGTCCCACTTTTTCCTCTTCTTCTGAAGACTTTTTACCAAACTTCATGAAAATAGAAGTGTAACAGAGATTGCCTTTTAATCTTAATATATTCTCATCCACATTCTCAAATTCCACAATGGCTTTATGGCTTTGTTCTATTTCTGTTCAATGTGAATCTTCAGAATCAGTTAATATAAATTTACCATATTTACCTCCCAGAAATGTCCCTGATAAAAGCTGACACACAAATGGTGTGCTTATGACAGGGAAATGACAAACCTCTCTAGCAACTCTTTGGCAAGTTTGGGGAGGTTGGTGTGAAATGCAGGCCTGTGAGCCACAGGTCTGGAAGGGATTACTTCTCTAACAGCTGCCTAGCAACCAAAATGTGTACCTGACCTGGCTTTCTAATGGGCAAGATTATGCAGTGTCTGTGTGTTTAGCAACTGATAAAACAGCTTTCTTGCTGAAGAATCTGATATTACCAATAGCTCAGAAGAATTCCGTAAGTTTCCAATTTAAATGCTCGTTTTGTTTTATTTAAATAGAAATAAATTCAGGCAGCATAGAATTGGTTCATAAAACGTTAGATCGGCAAATATGGCACTTCCTACACTAAGGAAGGAAAAAATAATAATGTCCCTAAGAATGTAATAGGCCTCGCCATACCTCAACTTAATTAGTACTTGGGCTTTGGATATTAGGTTAAGCAAAGCCCAGTAGATCAGATTTCACCATTAAATTCACTATTAACATTGCTATATATATTATTTTTAATTTCTAGTTTTTAAAAATACAGTCAAGTGAAATTAAACTAAAAGTTATTAAAAAAATGACTTAAACTTTAAAAAATTCATAGGTCCTAAAACCTTGTATGAGTGGTAACAAATTTGTTTTTGATATAACATCATCCCAGCACTTTCAAGATATATATATTTTATCCTGGAAGAATTTGTAAAATCTTGGTGAACTATTTTTTTCTATCTCTCTTTCCCTTCTACCCACAGCCTCCTGGGGTGGTCGGGATGAGTTCTTTTAATGCGTAATAAGGGGAGACCTAGAGGTGGAAGAAGCATCGATGAAATTATGTAAATGAGCATTAATTTGTATGAACTCCACGTATCCTAGAGAATAGATTGTAAGTACAAACATGAAACACTGGCTTAATTTACTAGGAGGGTGTGTTTTAGGTATAAGGAATACAGGTATATTAACTTTAACATCGCATTCTAATTGCAACCATCATGTCTTGCCATTTTTGTTCAAAAAGTAAATTTCTTTAATCTTGTTGGTTTAGACTAGAGTCAAAACAGCATAAAACATGCATTAACCATATTCACCCATTTCTCTGGAGACATGAGTACATGCTACAAGTATAATTTAGTGTGATGTTTATCTCCATAATATGATGCCTCTTACAGAGCAAAGCATTGCAGAGTAATTTGTTACACAATTTAAATAAATTGCTAACAATGGGCACTTCCCTCTGATGAAACTTGCATTTTCATCCATTCTAGGCTTACTCCTCTTTAGGTAAAAAAGACTATGATCCTATCCATCTTTCTAAAGTCTCTGCTTCAGTTGTCTGCCTTTGGCCCTTCAGTGTATCATTCCATCAAGGCCCAATTTTAACTTTCATTGCTGATCGTCATCTAATCAAAAAGACTCGTCCTTATATGAATAGACAGATCAGTGGAATAGGATAGAGATCCTCAAGTAAACCAAAAACATGATAAGTTGGTATATAATAAAGGTGACATAACAAATAGGTAGTGAAAATGATGAATTATTCTACTATTGTATAAATATATTTTATAAATATATTATTTATACATAAAATATATTAAGTAAATACATATTTAAATACATTTATTTATATATTCCACTATTGTATAAATATATATTATAAAAGCTATTGTTATAATTAGGATCTGGAAAAAACAGTTGGATCCCTACCTCACACTTTATATCAAAATAAACCCAGAACAAACCAAATGTTTGTATATAAAAACTGAAAGCATTAGTTATTAATAATAGACAAATAAGACTCTTTTGTAATTGGTGGGTCTAATAGTAAAGATATAGAATAGTTGAAAAGTATAATTTAGAATTTTGATTTAGTGGAGAATATACATTATGTTCAAGCATATGTAGGCCTTTTTGAAAGCTGATTACATAGCAATAAAGCTAATGTTATCAAATTTCAAAGATTTGGTATCATACTGAACACATTCTCTGATCACATGCAATTTAATTTAAATAAATAATAAAAAAATTACAAGAGATAGCCCATCTTTATTTTTATTAATACAAAAACACACTTCTAAACAATTTATAGGTCAAAGCAGAAATAATAATGGAAATTAGACTATACGTATTGAGATGAAATACAGCACACATACCATGCATCAAAGTTTGTAAGATTAAGAGAAATCAACTAGTCTTAGATATTTACATTAGAGAATAAGACAGGCTTGAAATTAGGGAGTGCTGCATCCAACTTAGGGATTTAAAAAATATATAATTGACAAATACCTAAATCCAAAGTATATAAGGATCAGTTTATGAGTCAATAAGAAAAATATTACCAACAACCCAATAGAAAAAAAAAAAAAGAATGGGCAGGATACTTGAAGAGACAATTCATGGAAGCAAAAACCTGAATAAGCATCTGAAAAGATGATCAATTTTATTACTATCCACAATATGTGCATTTTAACCACAGTGAGATACGATTTCTCACCCACTCGGTTGAAAAGCCTGACTTTAGGTACTAGCAAGGTTGTGGGGCCACAACAATCCTCACCCACTCCTGATGGTAAATTAGACCATTTGTTTGGAAAAGTTAATAATAACATAGCTAGGTTGAAAATACCTAGCACACACAGCACACACAATGCAGAAATTGCACTCCAAGTTGTACTCCAAGAGTTACAGAACTTTTGAAAACGTGTACAGTAGGAGACATTGACAAGAAGATTCATAGCAATGCTGAAATAGTAAAAATGTTAATCAGCACAAAAACGTCTATCACTAGAATGGATAAATGAATTTCAGCGTGTTCTTACAATGGCACATCACACAAGTGAAAATAAAAGAACTACTGTTATTTGGATCAACATGAATGACCTCAAAACTGTTATGTTCTGAGGAAAAAGCAAATTACAGAAGAATTTATACTGTAAGGTTCTATTTATGTACCTATATTTAAAAATAATATGCTATTTAGGAATCTATACATATGTCTGTGCTGCTTAGAAATGTGCACATATATGGAAGTGGTAAAAGCAGAAAGAGAAAAGGAGGATCATAAATAAAAATTCAGGATAGTGTTTATCTCTATTGGAAGTGAGAAGAGTGTTAGGGATGGGTTTTTAAAGGGGCCTGCAGGGAGTGTCTAGGGTTCCAGGAACATGCTTTATTACCATAGTAACCTCTACAGAGAGCAAGGTGATATTAACTAAAATTGCCAAAGCACATACTCTTATAAGAATGAATACTGCAAAACATACTTAATAATCTACATCTAAGGTTATTCACTGCAGCAGTATTTGTAAGAGTAAAATATCAGAAACATTCTAATCCTATCACGAAGGGATTGGTTGATTCAATTATGGTTCATCTATGCAATGAAATACAATGGAGCTACACAAAAGATTGCTCAAGCTCTTTACGACAATATGTGAAGATCTCAAAGAAACTGTTAAGTTTAAGAAAAGGTATAAAACATTGTGTATAATATGTCAACAATATATGTATAAACTAGGATGAAGAAAATATATATATATGTATGTAAGTTTCTATGTTGAACTATTTGAAAATATTATTTCTGGGGAAGGGAACAGAATGACTGGAGAAAGATGTGAGGTTGACTCACACCCTTTTTATCATTTATCATTTATTTGTTCATTTTGAATTTTGTGACTGCAACACAATGCTTATATTAACTATTGATAAAATAAACAAAATAACACTAAAACAATGGAAAATAAAACCACTCAGTTCTCATTCAGTAGGGCTCTGTCAAGAGACTGAACCAAAAATCTGGCAATGACTAGTCAAATGCCATAGAAATAACACTTTCTTAAAAGATGGAACTTCTCCTTATCTATAAAAGCATATGACAAGAAGCAACAGGGTTACTGAAAACACCTACAAATATTCCTTGGGCATATGTGACAAGTTGTGGGGGTAAGTGTTGCTGTTCATAGGTATAACTCCTCCTCCTGCAGGAGGAATTGTAGAACATATTTAAATAACACAGGAGAAAATTAAAATTATCTTTTTCTCATAGATAAAGGAAACGGTTAATAATGCCATAAAGATCACAGGGGCATATTTGTGCATATTTTAATTTTTTGGAAAACGATAAATGGATACATAATTAAATACAAGCATGAAATTACTACAGATTTCCATAAATTTCGTGATGAGAACACAATTTAAACTTACCATCAACACTTCTTAACACAGAACAAGAACAAACAGGTAAAAAAAATTCAGTGAAAAGTAAAAACATCAAGTGCGTGACTTTGAGCTATGATAAGTATCTGATACTGAAGGGACTGGACATGCAAGTATCCACACATGGATCCACCTGTGCCTTCACAATGAGACATCATTAGGAGGCTCCTGTGTAGAACTATATTTTCAGTGTCAAAGCTTCTCCTCAAACTTTCTTATCTTATATGTTGTGCTATTTTAGAGTTATATAGGAAATACCATTTCAGTTTCTCTGGGAATTGTCACAGTTCTTTTAATCTCTTTTTTCTCATATGGGAGACTGAGAATTGGATGTTATATGATCTAAACTTGGCCGTATGTGTCCTTGGGCAAGACATATAACCTCTCCGGGCTTTGGTGTCATTTTCTATAAATGCTAATGTCCCTTCTATCCCTATCATTCTATAAGGCCGGAGAGACTGCCAGAAGGCTTCTGGAATTCCTGCAGCCCTCATTAATAACTCCTTGTCGCACTGACATAAATTAGAAGAGCATTTCCTTGAGTCTTCTCTTATACGATGTTATCGGTTACAGTGGTTGAATAAATATGACTTTACCTTCTTTTACGTTAAGAAGTATGGAAGTATATGAGTCCTAGCATTGGGTCACCAGCTCAACAATTTTAGGATTGGTATCTTTACAGTTCTACCGGGCAAACCCTCAAGGTCACAAGATGGCTGCTGCAGATCCTGCCAAACAAGATAAAGACTATGTCCATCACCAGGCAATTCCCCATCTTCCAACTATAGGCAACCACTGTTCTAGTATCCATTACTATAGACTAATTTACCTCTTCTGGAACACATATAAATAGAATCACACAGCATGTAATCTTTTGTATCTGGATTCTTTAACTTTTTTTGAGATTCATTCATGTTATAGTAATTGCTAAGTAGTATTGCATTGTATGAAGATACCACCATTTCTTTATCCATTCTCCTATGGAGGGGTGTTTCGATTGTTTCCAGCTTTGTGCTACTATGAATAAGGTTGCTATGAACATTCATGCACAAGTCTTTGTGTGGACTCATATGTCTTCATTTGTATTGTGTAAAGATCCAGAAGTGGAATTGTTGGATAATAGGGCCAATGTATATTTAGCTTTACAAAACACTGCTAAGGAGTCCTCTAAAATGGCTGCACCACCATTTTGCAATTATTTTGGATGACTGCATAATTCTGGAATTGACGTATCACCAAATAAGTAATCTTTTTCTAGATTATTGGACATTTAATTTATATTGTTTTCAATACTACTTATTTTTTTAAAATAAGAAATTTTGCAATTAACATTTTCATGCAATTAATTTTTAGCTGTTGTGGGAATATTTCTGCTGTCAGAATAGTTATTTGAAACAAAAGGGGCAGAGTTAGAGTATTATGACTTCTTACTTTCCCAAAAGTCTGTAGTAATTTATATTCCCTCAATAAATTTGAGAAATGTACTATTTTTAAGCCACTTCTTTCTATTTTAACGAGTTTTAACAAGGATAGATCTTAAGTGTACAGCTCGATAAATTTTTACACATGTAAAATTCAATAGCTATGGCTTAGATCAAGAAAGAATATTTTTAGCACCTTAGAAACTCTGTGCTTCTCCCAGACTCTACCACGCCTCACAGAAGGACCTGCTACTCTGATATTGATCCCATAAAATGACTGTGCTTGTGTTTAAACTTTACATAAGTTAAATCATACCGTTATACCTATTTATTCTCATATGCAAGGTTTAAAAGACAAAGTAGAGCTTAATTTCTGATATTGATTGGAATGAGCTACAACACAGTATTTAATAAAAATAAAGGTCACCATTTGTTGAGCTCAGGAATGCACACCAGGTGCTATCTAAGGAATTTACATGCATAATCTCGTTTGATCTTTCCAATAACCCAATAAGAAAGATACAATTATACCCATTTTCTGATAATAAATCTGAGGCTAAGACTGGAAACTAGATTGCCCAACTCACAAGGCTAGTATGTGACTCAGTAAGAACGAGTACCCAGGTGTGTCTAACATCACCCAGCTGTGTCTGATATCATAGTCCATGCTTTAATGATTACTAGAGACCAGTCTTTTAGAACTGTAAATGCTTGAGCACCAGGTAAAAGATCTAAACAAGCATCAGAGGATATCTGCACTGGCGCTGCTTTTCACCACTCTTCAATAAAAGCTAAATGCAAACTGCTAGAGATGAAGCATCAAAAGTCAACATGATGACAGATACAGTTGCCAGGCATGATTTTCTGAATCACCTGTGTTCTTCAGTCATTATCAGCTTTACTAGAAAACTGAAGCAGTAGGTGTATATTAACACTGTAGACCACAGCTCCTCATATTACTGCTAATCCAGGCCATTTTTTCATTAAAATGCAATCATTACTCCCCAAGACATCAGTATACAAAATTATACAGAATGTAATGAATTGAGTATCCAATGCCAGAAAAACAGTATGGATTCAAAAGTATACTGTGAGTAAAGAAGACTCTTACACTGAACAGTTTACCATACTGGAGGATAATAAGGATGCTCACTGCCCAGGAATGGATGCTAGAAAGATAAATCAAAGCTAGGGCTTATATGTGAAGGTAGCTGGAAGCTTGGGACACCATTAAAACCAAGTGATTTTCTAATCCCAACTGGGAAAAAGATATTAATTTTATAATATATTGGAAACTGCAAATAGGTTTTGCATGACGGTAACAAGGTCCTAGTAAAAACATCAAAGAAAAATGTTAGAAGACCTTTGATAAGAATGCATGTATCCAGGAAACATGCTGTCATCAAAGAAAATAATGCAGCCAGTACTTAAATAAAATTTCAGGTCTGTGTGACAACTTCGTTTATAGGAAGGAATATAGGAACCCAACTGTTTTTTTAATAATTCCTTTAACTGACCGACAGATGAATGGATAAAGAAGATCTGGTGTATATATATATATATATATATATATATATATATATATACACAATTGAATATTACTCAGCCATAACAAAGAATGAAATATTGCCATTTGTAGCAACATGGATGGACCTAAAGATTATCATTTTAAGTGAAGTAAGTCAAACAAAGATAAATATTATATGATATCATTTACATGTGGAATCTAAAATATGATACAAATGAACTTAGAAACAGACTCACAGACATAGAAAACAAACTTATGTTTAAGTTTGGGGAAGGGGGGGAAGGGAAAAATTAGGAGTTTGGGATTAGCAGACACAAACTACTATATATAAAATAGATAAACAACAAAGTCCTACTGTATAGTACAGGGAACTATATTCAATATCTTGTAATAACCTATAATGGAAAAGAATCTGAAAAAGAAAAGAAAAAATATATATCTATATAACTGAATCACTTTTATGTTCACCTGAAATTAATACAACATTGTAAATCAACTATACTTTAATTTAAAAAACCTTTTAAAAAACTTTTGGAATATAAAAGAGGTAAAACTGTATGTGCATACTATACCACTCCAAAAGTAACCACTGTTCTTTCACCTTAAGGATAATCATTCATAGTAATGCAAGACTTCAACTGATACTTTAGGAAAAAAATAATGAAAGTCGTAACCTAATGCCAATTTGCATTTGAGAAGTTGAACAAGTTTCATAAAGATATTACAGGATAGAGTTACTGAAAGAAAACTTGACATCCCTCTCCAGCCCCCAAGTAAAAAGAAAATTTCATTTTCCCTCATTTTTTACTGATTTTTCTCAATTGCACTTCACTTAATTCAGGTGTTATTAATCAATCACATAACCTATTTTCCATTGAAGTTCTACTTCATCTATATACAACAGCAGCACAACTGACTGTGGGTAAGATGTGAAAATTGAGTTTGTTTTTCCAGTATTTGTATAGAGTGATTACCCTGAGATCTGCTTTTCACGATCTCCTAGGGCCCAAAGGCACAACACCGTCAGCTAGAGGTGGAGTGAACTGTGTCCCCTTGGTACAGTTTTTAGTGTGAAACTAACTAGCCTAATTGAGATTGATTACCTGAACCTGGCCTTATCAACATTATGATCAAATTAACTAGAATATTACCACGCAGACAAATGTTTATGACATTTCAACCCCAAATAAATACAAACCTTGAAAATGCTTATGAATACATAATACTAATCATAATTAAAGAGCATCCATTTCTGCCAAGGTTAAGCTCCTTCTGTAATTGGTCCACAGTTAGCTCCTTTCCTCCTATCTATGTGTGGGTGAAGAAGGTATTTGATAATGAATTTATGCTCACCTCTCCATCCACCAGCATTCAATCTGAGATTGAAAAATTACTTTTTCTTTTCTTTTCTTTTATTTATTTATTTTCCTTTTTTCTTTTCATTTACATAAATGTCATGGTCATTGGAAGACTGTCAAAGCAACTGAAGGGATGTATGTTGCTAATCACGATTTCCTTTTTTTTTCTGAAAAAAAGTGGTCAAACATTTAACCTCTGCTCACATCTCTCCAGATATTCTTAACAAGCCCCAAAGGTGTCTATGGCAGCACTTTGGAAGAGGATGCTGCAGTGTCCACAGCTGTGACAGTAAAACATCACAGTCACCACTTCCCTCTTACGCCCCACCCCTACTGGGGAATAGTAAAACTATTTCTGGAGAAAATGGAGAGGGCATATATTACTCAGTATTTTTAGACAACTTCTGAACATTGATTAATAAATCTTAGAAATCACTGTTCACTTATCATACCAAACAACCCAACTCTGGCTTAAAAACAGTGCCCAAAGTTTTATGATACCAATGTTTTATATAATGTAAATAGACCCTGCAGTGTGATACTTGATTTTACTTCTTAATTGTATCTTCTGCTCCATTTAACTTTACCTAACTGAACTTATAAATATTTAATCAGATCGTTGCTGCTTGCTTAAAAGAGGAAAAAGAAACCCTGGCTGATACTCTCTTGGCCAAACATGACCTTGAAAAGACAGACACACAATGTTACTCTCATTTGCATTACTCTGATTTGCATTTAAGAAGGGAAACAAGTGCCATAACTGATTAGCAAACTTGAGTTATTAAAAAAATTGACCCAGGCTTGGGTAGCCTGGAAAATCGTGTTTTTTTAAAAAAACAGTGTTCTCATCCCTTCCAAAAAAACCCAGAGAGATTAATTTTCCTCATGATTTATTGAATTTTCTGAATTGCCAAAGTCATAGAGTGGTATTTAAATATTTGTTTTTCTTAAATGTCTTCCCTAATATTAGTTTACAGAGTATTACAGTTGTGACTGGAGTATCTGAATAAAACATTCTTTCCACTTTATGGATAAAGGCTTTTAATACATGGCACTGAAATGAATGGAGATTTTTTTTTTGTCTTTTGTAATTTTGTTTGGTTGTCATTTTTCAAATTTTACACAAAATATTGAAATGTATGTTGGAAGTTTTGGGAATTTTAAAATGAATTAATTAAACAACAAACTAATTAATTATTGTTAAATCTTGAGCAGTAACACTGTCCTGCCTTACTCCATGTAATAGGTGCTCTGCATACTGGCCTCTGGGCACAAGAAGCCGTAAGCGTAGTTTTCAGATCCCTCCAAGTCGATGCCTCTGTGTATCACTGGGCATCTCGCACGCACTCAGAGTCTCACATAAACTCTCATAACACACGAGGATCTCCTCCCCCTCCCACTGCACATTGATCTGAGTGCCATCTCCACCCTCTAGATGCTGAGCAAATTCCATTTTTCTCCTTCCAGTGGATCTAAAACCTTGGGTTAATAACGCAAATGATGTTCACTGACACCGTCACTGTAGCCAAACAAATCGCTCTGTCTCACACCTTCCTGAGACTTTCAATTAAATTAAATCCGCATACTATTCCATTCTATTTGCTGATGATCATGTGCTTTTCCTCCCTTTTTTGTCTTTGAGGGTGGTATTCATATCATATATATATATATATATATGTATATATATATATTTATATTTATATATATGATCATTTACAAAGCCTCCTCTTGAATCTAATTCTTGTTCCATGGACATGCTGATCTTTTTTCTGAACCCTCACAAAATCACAAGCTTTCTGGGCCTCATCCATTCTCTTTCCCACCATATCCTGATTGTCTAGACTGACGCCTGGCACATAGCAGCACTCAAACATGTAAGGTGCCAGTACCTCACAATGGACCATTTCTTTCTGGTAGAGGATGATGAGAATCTATAGTGATATCCTGAACTGCTTACTCCATTGAGAACCATAAACCATGTCTTATGGCCAACATTCTACCTGATAGTTTGGCCTGCATTTCAGCCAGTTTGACTAAAATGCCAGCTTGATTCGGCCTTGCTTTAATCTGAGATGTCCTCATTTGAGAAGCAGAGGTATCCCCCTATCTTTCTTGTTTCAGTAGATTTGTCTCAAATAAATATTAAACTTTCGTTTCATATTCTTGTCTTAATTAACCTCCTATGTTTAGAATAATGTACAATATTTTTCACCTTTTTTGTGATTTAGAACATTTTTAAAGCTTATTCTTATATTTATTGTGATAAGGAATATTTAATTCTTTGTTTTTAAATTACATGTGCTTACAAAGGCAGTGCCTGCTTTCCACCCACGGAAGACAATCTGTTTCATCACTGCAGTCACTTTCCTTAAATTGCCTTTGCCTTTCTTTGGGAGAAGACAGCTGTTAGTGTAGCTTCAGGGCAGCATGAGGACTACAACATAGATAAAAAGTCTATCTTAAGCTGGGTTCCCTAGAAGCAGAGCCTGAGATAGGGATCCTTATAAAGTGATGCACCCTTTATAACGGATCCTTATAAAGGGTGCTCTCAGGAGAAGCCAGTAAGAGTAAGGAAAGCAGGCTAGAACAGTAGGAGCCTGTTCCCAAGGGGACTTCTGGAGTGTGAACTGCGTCTCAGAATTCATCTAGCCTTGATACAAGGTGGCTGGGTTTTCATACCACAGGATTGGATAGTCTTTGCTTATAAGATTTAGGAGGCATGGAGATAATAGGAGACTCCCCACTGCCTCAACAGAAGGTGACTCCAGTCGCTCAAGGACAATCTTTCAGACGCATTTGCAAATCTGAGCCTTAGCAAAGGCACACACAGCAGCTGGGTGATTTAGACAGGGCACCAGCTACATTTGCTACAGTGGAGACATCCTGTATTAAGAGAGAAGATCTAGTTTGCACTCTTGAACTCTGCTTGGTTTCTGTGTGGTTTAAATATAAATTTCACCCTTTCTTGAAGGTTTTTGTGTTTCCTCTTCCTTTTGGTTATTATTATTGTTGGTTCAGGGCAGCAGCTGAGTCTCCCAGCATCTCTTTACTCTCCTCATTCTGCTGAAAGTGGTTTTGAATGGATATTTTCACTGCTCTGAGCTCTTGATTCTCCTCCCCACTTCAATTCTTGATTCTTGGCTATATTCTTGATTCCAGTTCTACACAAGTACTGTATTCCATTAATTCTAAGACACATTTGCACATTATAACATCTCAGAAGTTAAATGTGATATACCATAATAACTGGCACTTTTTTCCCTTTAGTGCTGGTTACATGAATAAGGGTGCCTTTTATAGTCAGCAGCTTCTTAGATTTGATAAAATATGTTCTATTATCCACATAACGGTATATTGACCATTTTAGAAAAGTAGTCCTTACTTATATCTGTGTTTTAATGGTAAAATATTAACTTTGAGGTGAACTGTTAGAATGCAACTCATGCTTAAGTACCAATGATTTTGAATCAGTACTCCACTGGGTGTATTGCATTCTGTGTATCACAATTTATTGGAAGGATTTAATTTATGAATGTAGGAGAAAGTACCCTGGACCATGAGTACACAGTAGGCCCTCAATACATTTACTTTTTCTCTTTCTCTTCCTTCTCCTTCTTAAGATGAATCTCCAGGACTCCACATATATATAACCACCTCACTAATTTGAACAAATGATAAAGAGGGCCTGCCTGAATTAATGAAAAGTTCTGAGTTAATAAAAATTATCAAAAAAAAAAAAGAATTTTTGAAATTCAAGAATAAGTAACTGATACAAGGTTGACAAAGCATTGCCTAGGATTGACCCTTAAGGGAGTAGTCTTAATACATGGATAAGAATACTTTATAATGTCTTTTCTTTTGCACTTGAAAAGTACTTAGGATGAGCTTATCTCTAAGAAGATTAGATATCTTCTACTGCCTGCAATTTTATTTCTATTTTTAATTTGTTTCAGGATAGTTTTCTTCCATATTGTGTAACTAACTTAACAAAGTCCCTGCCTAGAGTAACATGTCATCATAATCAGAAACTTTCAGGTTAAGAAGTATTAGGTTAATTCTGACAGGTATAGATAGATGAAGTTGTGTGTGCATCCCATGTTTACAGAAGCCCTGGGTATCTTTAAAGCTTCAGAATTCCTCAAAATGCACAGATTTTGAGTAAAAGAAGCCAGACCCCAAATACTACATACTCTATAATTCTATTGATATGAAGTTCAAGAACAGACAGAAGTAATTTATGGTCGTACAAACTGAATGGTTGTTGCCTTTGGAGGTGGGGTGTGGCTAGCTGGAGTAGCGCAATATGGAACTTATGACGGTGATATTCCACAACTGGGTGATTTTTAAATAGGTTGGCACGTATGTCAAGGTTCTTTGAGCTGCACACTTAACACAGATTTTACTGAAAGTAAATTATACCTTAATAAAGTATTATTAGCAAAAAGATGCATAGGTTGTGATTTGAATCGTAGATCCAACTTTAGAGAGATGGTGAACACAGAAAAAAAACCAGTTGGGTACAGGTAACTGGAAGAGTAGTTAGATAACAGTGCCCTATGTTTCTATGATTTATCCAAACTGCAGGCTTTGTCCCAACACCTAGTACAAATTTTAGATATTGATTATGGTGGAAATTTCAATTACAATCTACTATGTTTGCAAACTGGACGCTAACTTTAAATAAACCAATGGGATATCCTGAAATTCTGAAAAGGAAATTCCAAAATAAACTTCTCCTTCACCAAGTCTTTGTCTCACTAAGAACTTTTCAACAGTGTTTCTGTTTTGCTTTGTTTTGTTTTTAACGTCTTTATTGGAGTATAATTGCTTTACAATGGTGTGTTAGTTTCTGATGCCTCTGTAACTTAAAAAGTTAAGAGGTTCCTCCAACAGTTTTTCTTCAGGCAAAGTGCTAATAACCACTACAGGGACTTTTGTTACCACTCTGTTGCCTAAGTGTGATTTTCTAAGTAGCTTTTCTCTGTGTTTGCCAGGCTTGAAAAAACCCAAATTCCCCCTTGACTAAAACATGAACTCTAAAGCATTCATGATTTAAAAAGGAAACTATATATTAAAGAGCTGAGTCAGGCTGTCTTATGATACAGAAATTATAAAGTGGTTGCTCTGGCCAAACACCACGTCCTTTTGCACATTATGGGTCAGGAAATATCCTACAAGAAATTTGAGAACTAAACATTCTTCAAGATTTAATGAATGTTGTTCCAACAGTGCCTTAAAATTATTGAGCTAAATGAGATTATAGATACAAAAATTAATTTTCAATATGGGATTTTTTGGGAAAAAAGTAGGACATCTACATAGAATATTTGTATATCATTTTGATGGGTTTCTGGAGTTGTAGAGTTCCATGTTTGGTTCCTAGTGTGTCTTCATGTCTTCTGTCTTTATTTGCTCTAGTAAAACTAGGCAATTATACAAAATGAAAGCAATTATACAAAAATATTCAGATTGCTAAGAGCAACTCCTTTCCCTAAATATTTAATCATCATTGAGTGGGGAAGGGGTTACAAAGGATGAAGAGGCTTTGCTGTTATTGATGATATTTTGTACTTTGTTTCATATTTTCTACTTCCTACTTCCTTTTTCCCATCCTGGTTCATCTAGTTTACTTTCCTTTTTTTTTTTTTTTTTTTCAGATCTCAGCTCCAAGTCCCTTAATCAGAGAAGCTTTTCCTTATCTTTCCCTCCCATAGATTTCTTCCTCTTTCATACTAAATGCACTCACATGTTGCCTATTTCCCCTCTGCAGTATTCACCACAGTTGTAATCTCTTTCTTTCTCTACACACCAGATGCTACTGAGAAAAGGACTGTGTCTATTTTTGCTCATTTTGCAATTTCAGCCCCAGCCGTATTGCCTGGTGCATTGTAGTAAATGCTCAGTAAGTATTTACTGGATGCATATATGTCTGAATAAATCAATGAATTAATGAAACTTCCCTCTGAAACTGACAAGGTTCTGAACTTAAACTGGGAGAAGAACATTAACTGCTCCCTTAGTGAAGAGCCAGGTGGCCACCTTGTGATACCCAGTCTCCATTCGCCATTTTCTCCCCAGCTGGGTTTTCTTTCTTCAGTCCTATCTTGCCTCCCACCTCTTTGAAAGGATCCTCTGTGATCTATGAGAAAGTTCTTTATCCCCAAACATGTAGTATTTCTGAAGCTGGGAGAGAGGAGACATAAAGCAAACTCAGTATTTCTGATTTTATTAGTCAATGTAGGCTAATAATGCTAAGAAACTTCTAGATCTAAGTGGCACAATACAAGTTAATTTCTAAGATCACATTACAGTTCACATGGTTAAGAAAGGCATGCTTCTCTCCTCCACACAGTCATTCTGGGACCCAAATTCCTTCCATCTTCCCCTCTGCTCTTCTACTGGTCTCAGAATCCTCTGTTTGTGATGAGCAGGTGTGCTGGCACTAGAGGTGTGTCTACCACTTCCACTCACATTCTGTTGACCAGAGCTCGGGTATATGGCCCTCTAACTACAAGGCAGGCTCAAAATGCAACCTAATGTGTGCCCAGGAAGAAGAGGGAAGAACATTAATGTTGCTGGAGCTGTTGAAGCTGTTTCTGTGACACATGAATCACTGGATCCTCTAACTTCATTTCTCTCTATCCTGAATCAAACTAACACTGCTCATAGAAAGGTGAACTCTCACGGGCTGTCAGACTCCAGTGGCTCTGACTGATGACCCCATGGTCTCATCATCTTGGCACTCGTTCCAGTTTTAAACATAGACAATACCTTTTAGAGCACCTACTTCTGCTTCATATCTTTCCATGTTCTGGCAATCCTGTCTTGTTCCTGTATCTTCACTAGGCTCCAGGCTTATGACACAGGCCCCTTCAGGGTCTAACACCCTTGGGACAGGATGTCAGGGAGAAAGTATTGGACACAAACAACACTCCTAACCCATTACTTGCAGTTCCCTGAATGGAGCATGATGTCATCTGTCTATGCAGAATGCCTAACTCCTCTATCCTCCTGGTGAATTTTTTCTCATCCGTCAACATTCAGATCCAGCCTGCCCCCCTGCCCCTTCCATCAGGTGGTTAAACTCACTCTCTGTGAGAGGTGGCATACACACGGTATATAGAACCTGCCACCTTCTACTGAATGTTCTGTTCATATGTCTGTAAATAGTGTAAGAATTGTAAAGCCTGGAACTGTGTTGGATTCATCTCTGTGGCCATGACAAAGGGTACATGGAAAAGCTTTGATGAATGGTTTCTTGGTTGAATGAATGCCCTACCACTTTGACCATGACTCGACTGTTACATCTCTCTGGCCTGAGACCTTAGTCACCAGAATTTTTGAAATTGGGAAGCAGACACATAGCACAGGGAGATCAGCTCGGTGCTTTGTGACCACCTGGTTCAGTGCGGGGCAGGGGCAGATAGGGAGGGTGGGAGGGAGGGAGACGCAAGAGGGAAGAGATATGGGGATATATGTATAGCTGATTCACATTTTTATAAAGCAGAAGCTAACACACCATTGTAAAGCAATTATACTCCAAAAGAGATGTTTAAAAAAAAAAGCCCTTATTTGTGACTAGTAATATATAAAACTAAACTGAAACAATAATGCATCTCAGATGTTAGGATCTTAATTTCTCCCTGCCTATTAAAATCTGAGATTCTTAAAGAAACAAAGCAATCCAAATGTTTCTGATTTGGCTAAATATAGCTATGGCTATTTGGCATGTTATAAAAATAACTGACTCACAGACTTTAGATATCACTTGTACTTACACATATAAAAGGAAAACTGCCACTGGTAGGTTAGACTGTTATCCTGAAAGGATCACTCATTCCCCTTCTATCCCATGGGAGGATGATATTTCTCTTCTCCATGTAAGTTGGGTTTGGTCATGTGACTTCCTTCAGCCTCATCAGGAGCAGAGTGATTAGCCATTGGGCTGACCTGTGTGGCTGGCTTTGACCACTGTAATAATATTAGCAGATATGACATAGTGGAGGCTTGCAATGTGCTTCCATTGTTGGAAGTGCTCCCATAGGCACGGGCCATCGCTAGGAGGAGGGCATGGCTCAGAGGAGGTGTGTGTAGAGCAGCCACCCCCCCCCACACACACACATACCTAATCCCCATGCTGAGCTGAGTCTAGGTAAGCATGACAGGCTGACCTGACAGGAGTGACAAAAATGGGTTTTGGTTTAAGCCTCTGCACTTAGGGGTGTTTGCTATGCATCAACACTTAATGTGTGCATTTCTTATTTAAACTTTTCTTTATTTGGTGCCTCCCTCAGTGCCATGCACAGCCAGACACCAAATTATTTCTGATAAGGCCCTAAACATTGACCTGACCCACATTGTGGGAAGTAGAAATTGGGGAGAAAGTTCTAATTAACTACTCTGTAAGCTGGTGACACAAGCTTCTGGACAGACCATGCATCAGTTTGAATAGCTATATGAGATACAGGAAAACAGCTACATCTAAAAGCTGGCCTACACTGACACAAATTCAGAGTGTATGACAGCGAGAAAGCTGTGGGAGAGGTAAATAATAATTAGGGTAAAATTTCTAACAATTATATACAACCTGAGTATATTTACTGTCATAATTATAAATATAATTTACAGTAATGATGTCTTCATGCTAACAGTTATTAGTTTAATAAAACCACTGCTCTAATAAAGCAGATGCTATTACTGAAACAGCTCTCTAATTGAAGGGCTATTATTATAGTCACATGAAAACAGAAACAGTAAAGAAGTAGTGGTACTATTAAAAGTGTGGGGCTGTTTCTCCAGGGCTGAATATATTTAAACTTATACCATTTTCTATACAGCAATACAGTTGGCCCTTGAACAACACAGGGGTTAGGGGCACCCACCCCCGCAGTGTCAAAAATCCTCGTATAACTTTACTGTGGGCCCTCTTTATCGGCGGTTCTGCACGCATGGATCCAACGAACTGTGGACGCGAAGTTGTAGGACCTACTCATTCACTGAAAAGAAAAATCTGCGTATAAGTGCACGCAGTACAAACTCATGTTGTTCAAGGGTCAACTGTATTTTGTGCCTTGACTAACATTTTGCCTTTCATTCTCCCCCACCCTCATCTCTGACTTTTATAAGTTAATCAGTATCAGTGAGTCTAAATATCTTTTAATCTAAGACCTTGTTACTCAAAGTGTGATCTGTAGGTCTCCACCCAGAACTGCAGAATCAGAATCCAACTTTAGCAAGATTCATATGCACATTGAATTATGCAAAGCTGTTATAAAAAATATCTCCTTCATATCATAAAGATGTATTACAATCTAATATCCAAACTTCTATGGTAAAACTCAGGGGGTATTTCTATATAATTGAATCAAAGTCTAAATATTCACAGTGTGGTCTATGCAGCAGTTTTAGCATCACCTGGGAATTGTTAGGGACCCAGCACCACAGCCCACCCCAGCAGTACTGTAGAAGAATCTCAGTTTTAACAAGGTCTTCAGGTAATTTGTGTGTATATTACAGTTTGAGAAACAAGGCTCTAATTTCCCTTTCTAAAGAATTTCTTTACATGTGAAGCAAAAGATAATATGAGAGTATTCATTCATGCACACTATATGGGATATATCATGAATAAACTGAAATATACTGTTTTAACTTTTTTTTTTTTTTTTTTTTTTTGCGGCACGCGGGCCTCTCACTGTTGTGGCCTCTCCCGCTGGGGAGCACAGGCTCCAGACGCGCAGGCCCAGCGGCCATGGCTCATGGGCCCAGCCGCTCCGCAGCACGTGGGATGCTCCCGGACCGGGGCACGAACCCGCATCCCCTGCATCGGCAGGCGGACCCCCAACCACTGCGCCACCAGGGAAGCCCCTGTTTTAACTTTTAACCTTAGTTTACTTTGTTATGGCAGAAACAACATTATGGGAGAAAAGAAAGGGCTTTACTCTATGGGGTATAATATTGATTAGGGATAGGATTTTTTGCTATTTTATAATAGGTAATCTTTCTTTTTAATAATAAAGTTTAAAATGATTTTGTTTCCTCAGCTCTGGTAGCCCTTTATCATTTGTTTGAAAGTAGTCTGGCCCTATCCTCACCCAGTAAGTTTTAGGGAACACCATCTTATTTCACACACTATTTAATGACAGCAACTGGCAGAAAGGGAATAGAATTTTTACAAGACTTTAACAGGGATGTAATTCTTTTGTTTTCAGCACTTGCTGTACATGTAGTATATGTCTTCATTTTGAATTGTCCAGTGTATTCTAACACACTTAGTGCATTTAAATGAAGATAACTGTTTACACTGTAAGAAAATATAATTTGTCTTACTGCAACTTAACATGAACTAATGCTCATTCTGCACCCCTATGTTCACTTACTAGACTTCTTTTCCTGAATGTAAATGAGTGTATGTGTGTGCCCTTCATTACTGCCAGGGCTCTAATACTGAGTTCATAGCTGAAGAAATTTGTCCCCATCTATATCCCTGTGTGACCTCCTCTTAGATAAAATAATATTTCCACTACCCCTGAAGTTTTCCTCTGGTCTCTTCTCTTTGATTAATTTTGTCTGTTCTTGTATATCATATACATAGAATAATACAGTATGTACTTGTTTGTGTCAGATTTATATATTGAATCCTTTTGTTTAAGCATTTAAAAAAAGAAACCACAAAATTAAAAACAAAAAAGGGGAGAAAAGTTGACAAATTCTTCAAGAATCTAAAGCAATTCATTTAAAAACTATTTTGGAGCAGTTGTAGTAGGTTTATATTTACAAAACTTCAATACTTTCTCCAAACACAGCCACAGAGGGAAAAAAAAAAAACTATTTAGTAATACTAGTTTAAAAATCTATGAAAGGTATTAAAAGTACTTACAAATTGTAACTAAAGCACCTATGTCTAAATGTGATTTTTGGTATGAAAGAGTAACTTATTTACAGCTTATTTACATAGTTTTTTCAGTAAATGCTCACACTATCTCAATGAATAAGAAATATACTAAAAGCGATGATTGCACTCTTAACTTTATAGATTTCTGATTAAAACTTCAACTTCTAATTCCAAAATAACTGATCATTTAATCATAAATCCAACAAATATTTCAATCATACAGACTGAAATTTCAGAATACAAAACTTTTTTACTGCTTCTATTTAAAATAATGGTTGTCCTATCTAAACAAGTTTAGGTAATATCATGGTAAAAAGTCCTCTCCTTTACAAGTAGTCCAGCTGAAGTTTAATTAGCTTCTGCAGAACAGTAATTAAAAATCACTTCACTTCTTCTGTGAGAACAGTAAATTTTAAAATTACAGTTTAAAAGAGATCAGTATTATCCTAAAAAAAAAAAATTCACACAATTAACTTTGTTATGAGTATAGAAGATTCAATTTGGCTAGTGGAAAATTCCTCACTTGGAAGCAACCTGTCCCAGTTCTGAAATCATTCGGTTAATAGAATAAGCAAGATCCTCATTGTACTTGACACTAGATTCACAATGAAATTACCAAATCTTTAGGTCTCAGACATAGTAGACAAAACGATGACTTTTACATTCCTAGAAAATCTTCTTAGACTCATTGCCCCTTGTTAGCCACAGAATCTACATTAATCACTCAATCAATCAAGCATTATGCAGTCCTGAACTGTGGGTCATAAAATTATAATCGCTGCCAGAAATGATGGAGCGTGTTCCATAATGTAGTCCCTCAGAAGAAAGCAGAAATATAAGCAAGGACACAAGCAACAAAACAGATGGCAATGCTTTTTCATGCCTACACACAAGCCCTTCAGTGGATTAATGGAGGAATATCGTATCAAGCAGTCACTTGAAAATGTACATTTACTCCTGGGTCTTCAGAATGAAAGCTAGATTGAAGTCACCTCAACTTAATAGTCTTAATATTGCCAAAATAACATTTTTTTAAACTGACCTCTAATATTTTTAATGGTTTTTCTCATGCCAGTGTCTTTCCTAGAGGGTGCCAATGTCTAAGAACTGAAACAACTTTAGGTTAATTAACTCATTTAGCTACTCTTCTCTTTACTTCCTCTTTATTGTATTTTATAAGCAGAAAGAATAATATAGTTTGATGAATAACATTAACCAGCTTTCTCTTAGAATACAAAAAGAATGGTAAACATCAACTGCCTTTGATTAGACCTCACTGAAGGATTTTTCCTTTGAATTTGTGTTTATTTCCAAAGCACATGGAAAATATGTTCAATAATCTCCCTGCTTCAGCTGAAATTGATGACTTCATTTCCAAGTTGTCTGACAAGGATTAGTGCTCTCTCCTGTGACATGTGGTTTGAAGGCACTCTGAAGCAAGGCACCATTTCCATTGTCTAGCCAGACCCAGGCAGAGGACTTGCATGATGTCTCTGCTGCAGTACAGCATGAAGACCCCTAGGATTATTAAATACCAGTGAAGTTTTAACACTGAATTGCTACTACTAAAAAGGTGTAAGGCTTTGGTAGCCAATGAGTTATAATTTTTTTAACTGACATTAAAGGAAAAAATATAATTAAAATATAAGACTGTTTAGGCAGTCATGTAGACAAGGGTAGGCTGGAGGGAGTTGTCTGCTCTAGGTGCAGATAACAGAGGAATGGATTATCTGAAAGAACTTCTAAGCATTTATAACTACAAGTTGGTTGCTTTTTATTATCATCCTTCCCTGGCAATTCTTAATAATGTCAGTGATAAAATACCACCCCCCATCCCCCCATCCAAAAAAAACCTCTTTGTTGAGTTAAACAATTGCTGAGGCTACTACTAAATTTTCATTATATGCATATGAAATACAATTCCCTCTCTCTCTCACTGTATTTATTTACTTGGGACTCATACATAGTGACAAAATGATGACTTTTACATTCCTAGATAATCTTCTCAGACTCTTTGCCCCTTGTCAGCCATGAGATCTACATTAATCAGTCAATCAAACAAGGCATTATGCAATCCTCCACTGTGGGTCAGAAATTATAACTGTCACCAGAAATGATGCTAAGTGTTCCATAATGTAGTCATAGCACTTATTTAAATATAAATTCCTATTCTACCTTGACTTCAATCATTGCTTACTGTGGATTGTAGCATGTGGGAAAAACATACTCCCTAACACTTTCACTATCCTAAAGGGTTTGCAACTTGTTACTTACACTGATCTTTGGCAACTGTTACTTCCCAGTTACTTTCTCACATCCTGACAGTCATAAAGTAACCTTGAATTTATTGAAGTCAAATTTCTACCTAGTGAGACTGCGACCTTACATTTTATTGTTCAAACCATGACACTTGTAAGACTAAAAGGTTTTTGTCTAAGAAGTAGATTTTATTGTATTAATAGGCATACATAATAGTTTTATTGAAGTTATTTTAAAAACAAAATTTCCACAATAGCATCCTATAAAAATTAAAAATCTTGGGCAAATGATAAACTGGACAACAAATGTCATCGGAGATTATATAAAATAAAACGGGGTAAAGCATCACTCTTTTCATAACTTTCCTGGGTTTATAGAGAGCATTTTTAGATTAATTGTGGTTATTTAGATGGACTGATTTTTTGAACTCTTCTTTGGCAATTCACCCTATAAATAAACAGCCAACATATGGAAATTCTGGGCCTAGTGTCCTTTTAAACACATCTACAATTGTAGCTTCATTAAAGTTGATTTTTCTTGAGATGTGCTTCAGCTTATTAAAATGTATAATTTTCAAGTTCATTATTCATGGAGAAGTTCTTTGCTAGTTGTTTGGCATGTTAAAATATTAAATTTCCATGTTCCATATAGAGAATACCATCCAAAAGGGTGATATAGATAAATTCACACTGAGAAAGAATGAGTTGCTTATAAGCCTTCTAATATCTCAAAGACAATACTAGGGAGAGAAAATGATTTATTATTAGATAGAGAATTTCAGTTGAGTTAGTTTCAAACCCACAAAGCTAAAAATACCAGGTTAGAATTATGGACTATATGTTCATATATATATATATATATATATATATATATATATTTTAAACCAGCTTTTCAGTTTTTTTAAGGCAAATGATTGTTTCTAAAATTCCTGCAAACCAAAGAAGGCAACTGAAAACCACATAATGCTCTGTTGGCTCAAGTGTTACATCAAACCGAGTTATGAATGACCAGCACCTGAGTAAGAAAGAAAGAAGGAAAGAGAAAACAGGGAAATGCACAGACTGGGTGCAATGATCTCCATTCACACACCGGAGTTAAAACTTACATCCAATAAAGCAAGTTGAATTCTCCTGCTGTGTCAAGAGTTGTTCCCTCAAGAAAAAAGGAAAACAGTGCTTTCCCAGTTGTCTGTTTTAACAGATTTCTCCAATAATAATAGCAAGTAATTTTCATGTAATCTAACCCATCTTTAAGTTGCTACTCCATTCACTCCCTTAAAGGCCAACTTGTATCTCCAAACAGATGTGACATAATTATCAGCTCCAAAGGCTTGCTTCTCAACTGAGCCAACTGTATTTCCCCTCCTCTCTCTTTTAGATGCTAAAATTCCCAGCGGTCTCTTGAAGAGTTAATCTCACTGAGCAATATGACAATTTCAGAAAATTGTCTCCATCACATCTAGCAAAACAGGATATATTTTATAGAGCATTTCACTTGATATCCCAGCAATGAGAAATGTGTCATTGCAAAGATTTCAGAGGCTTTTAAATTTATATTTGGAACACACCAAACAGACTACTAGGTTCTGTTTCTTTATTCTTTCTACTCCTTTCCTCCACTAATTGGAAAAGGACATAAACATTCCATTGCTGTTTTATGCACCAGTTGCATTAATTCAAAATGCCTCCAGAGGGGTAACTAAAACCAATATCCATTACCTACATCCCAGCCCATGTTTCCCTCTTAGTCACAGTGGGTTGACATAGAGCAAGCTGCTGAGTCTCAAGAGTGTGTTCTCCTCATTCAGAGAGGAGGCAACAGACACAAGAAAAAGAAATGGCCCTGCTAGAACCGTTGATGGAAGAGTAGGGAAAGAAGAATTGCCAGTGGTCCTCCTTGAATAAAGGCTTGTGGTTTCTTCATCACAGTAAGAACTCCCCTGTATCTTCCTTCTGGAGAGAAAAGGTACCAAAGAACACAACTTCCCACATCTCAAAGCCATGCTGGCAATATTGGACAATCCAGTGGTACCCTGCTTTCAATATTTTTGGGGTATCAAATATTTTAGAGGGCATCCAGGTGGTATTATTTTGTTTTGTTTTGTTTTTCTGGTGACTTATAGGAAAGAAAGAGAACAAGAACAGAGAAAGAGGAGAAAGTCTGGGCCAGGGGGTGGGGCGGGGAGGGCTAAGGCACAGTCACTCATTAATTTTTAGTTACATGTGTAACCCAAAATATCTTGGGGCCCAGATTACAACTAAATAAGTACTTAAAAGAAATTCCACTCTTGACTTATATTTCCCAGAAAATATTGATCAGTGTGTTTGCCATCATTTTTGATATTTCTGAACACATGGAGGTATTGCATCTCTCCACCCACTTTGAAGTTAGGTGTAGCCCTGTGGTTGGTTTTGACCAAGGAAATGTCAGCTGAAGTGGCCTGGGTCCCATCTGGGTGGACACTTGAAGAGCTAGCACATGATTTGTCACTTGTCCTTTCCTTCTGCCACAGCAACTGGCATAGTAATTTGATGCAACAAATGGTGGCCGCTCCATCACAGTGACTTCAGAGTGAAGATGATATGGAGCACAGCACCTGCCAATCTAGAGGAATTTGCAGTGGAGCTTGACTGAGAAATATTCTTTGTATTAAGCCCTTCTGTCAATACGCAATTAAAACTATACCTTTGAAGTAAAACCTCTATGTCCCTAACTCCTCTCCCTGTCCTGGCTCCAGATCTAGAGATGTCAGAAGTGTCATACTGAGTAACGTAGGAAAAATAGACAAAGGTGGAAACAGTAACAAAGCCAGCCACATTATTTTCTCCCCTGTAAGCTTACGAGCCAGGGAATGTACAGACTACTTGAATGAATAAATTTTTTATATTACACTCTCCTAGACTTTTAAAATTTTATGTTAAATGTTTGTTATTTAATATTTCAATGAGAAATATACTCCTGTGATTCAAAATTCAAAAAGTGTATACAGTGAAGTCTCGCTCCAACCCCTGATTCTATCAGCCCAGTCTTAACCCTCAATTCCTTTTTGTTTGGGTTTTTTTTTTTTTTTAACATCTTTATTGGAGTATAATTGCTTTACAATGGTGTGTTAGTTTCTGCTTTACAACAATGTGAATCAGCTATACATATACATATATCCCCATATCTCCTCACTCTTGCGTCTCCCTCCCACCCTATCTATCCCACCCCTCTAGGTGGTCACAAAGCACCAAGCTGATCTCCCTATGCTACGCGGCTGCTTCCCACTAGCGATCTATTTTACATTTGCTAGTATTTATAAGTCCATGCCCCTCTCGCATTTCGTCCCAGCTTACCCTTCCCCTTCTCTATGTCCTCAAGTCCATTCTCTACGTCTGCGTCTTTATTCCTGTGCTGCCCCTAGGTTCTTCAGAATCTTTTTTTTTCTTTTTTTTTAGATTCCATATATATGTATTAGCATACAGTATTTGATTTTCTCTTTCTGACTTCACTCTGTATGACAGACTCTAGGTCTATCTACCTCACTACAAATAACTCAATTTCCTTTCATTTTATGGCTGAGTAATATTCCATTGTACATATGTACCACATCTTCTTTATCCATTCATCTGTTGACGGACACTTAGGTTGCTTCCATGTCCTGGCTATTGTAAATAGAGCTGCAATGAACATTGTGGTACATGACTCTTTTGGAATTATGGTTTTCTCAGGGTATGTGCCCAGTAGTGGGATTGCTGGGTCATATGGTAGTTCTATTTGTAGTTTTTAAGGAACCTCCATACTGTTCTCCATAGTGGCTGTATCAACTTACATTCCCCCCAACAGTGCAAGAGGGTTCCCTTTTCTCCACACCCTCTCCAGCATTTATTGTTTCTAGATTTTTTGATGATGGCCATTCTGACTGGTGTGAGGTGATACCTCATTGTGGTTTTGATTTGCATTTCTCTAATGATTAGTGATGTTGAGCATCCTTTCATGTGTTTGTTGGCAATCTGTATATCTTCTTTGGAGAAATGTCTATTTTTGTCTTCTGCCCATTTTTGGATTGGGTTGTTTTTTTGATATTGAGCTGCATGAGCTGCTTGTAAATTTTGCAGGTTAATCCTTTGTCAGTTGTTTCATTTGCAAATATTTTCTCCCATTCACACTCACGTATGCTTCCAGAGACTTTTACACTTTATTTCAGTGGTAGCATACTATATACACTGTCATGTTAAATATCTTTTTAAAAAGAGACTGTGTATAAATATATGATAGCAATCTAAATCACTGTAATTTATCAGGGAAAGGGAAAATAAACCAATAGAACTTGATTAAAAGTTTGTGAGATAAGAAATAAAGTAACTTTCTTTTCTCTCCATATTCATCCAATAAATTGTCCATGTGACTGATTCAATAGGAAAGAAGGGAGAAGGGACAAAAACTGATATTTTGGAGATTTGGTCCGTGAAGTATGTTTCATGTACCTTCATGTAGCAAAGTGTCTGCTAACCCTTCAGGTGAGAGAGAAATGAACAGTGTTGGAGGGAAGAGGTTGTGTCAAGGAGGAGACCGGATTTGAACTGTGTGTAGGAGTTGGACAGAAGTATCTTGCCAGGAATCCCAGGGAAAGGAAAAACGATGGGCAGCATCTCTAAGAAATGGAAGAAATAGCTGGTCCAAGCAGCTACCACCATTGTTAGATAGCTGAATGTTATTCTAAGGAGTTTGGACACGTATTGTTGGAGGTGTGTTGGAAGAAACACTTCATCAATTGGGGGTTAGAAAGATGACTTCTTAGCATTCTACTACTACTGGTGGCTTTTGTGGTTCACTGTCCAACGTGCCCTCCCCTCTATTAACTAATTTGATCTTCATATTAAGCTCTAAGGTGGGTCTCATTTTTCATGGTCCAGATAATGGTCAACTCAGTTGCCAAGATTTCCCAGCACATAACTGGTCCTCTGTTCAGCCACACCCAGGATTGTGGAAGAGAGGTGACCAGCTGAAGTTGAGTAGAAGAGAGGACACTGAATCTGCCCAAGGTTTATGAATTTTCTATGACTTGAGGAAAGGAGACGGGAAAACATGAGACACAGGAATAAAATAAAATTAAACTTATTTTGCAAATGTATTCTAAGAATTATCAACAAAATGGCAAAATATTGTCTTGGATTGGGGATTTGTACTACTATTCTACTAGCAAGTAGTCTAAGAATTCTGCAAAAAGACACAGAGAACAAAATATTTTCTCCAAAGTTTGGAGACTAGCACTTGGAAAACTACTTAGAACTAACAATAGAGTTGCTGTTATTTTCTTCTAATCTATGAGAATGCAGTTGTTTAAAGAATAACAAGAACTTGAAAATGTTCAATAGATAAATACACTTAGATAGAAAAAAGCTGTACTTAATTAAATTCAAGTCAGTGTGCCAGAAAATAATCATTTTATTTCCTCAAAACAAAGATATATATATATATATAAAATATATATATATAATATATATATATAATATATATATACATATATATTTATATACACACACATATATATAGTAGATTTATTTATCTGCAAATAATACAATAAAAGATTTTCAAAGTGTAAATATGTCCATCTGCCCTTGTCAATTGAAAGATGTTAGAAAATTAATTTTCAGAAAAAATGTATGGCTATTAATACCACCTTGGTCATTTACTGTGACAGCGTTGACAAGAATAAGAAAAGATTTATATGTCAGAACAGTTCATGTCAAGTATTTTTCCTTTCTGGAATACTTTAAAAATATATATATATTGTAATAGTTATACTATCTTTAGAGCCAACCCATAGAACATTGTTAATTTTAGCTTACACAACAGTGTTTTTTAAACAGTAGTCATTATATACATTAAAAATGGAAAACAATCTTAGTAATAAAGAAGATATATAACTTAAATAAATAACTTAAATTAATTCAACAAGGAAGGGAAGTCATAGACTATAAATTTTATTTATTTTTATTTATTTATTTTTGAATTGCATTCTTCGTGCCTTAGAAGAAAGTATCAACCTTAGAAGAAGTAAAACACAGGCATAAATAGAAGCAAGAGAAACCCAAAGTATGTATATAACTCCCCCCCCCAACCAAATAGTACCATATGATACACACTGCTGTACTTTTTAATATCTTTTAGAAAGAAGACTGTCTGGAACTGCATGTTAAGACCTTAAGACTGCACAGTGACAAGCAAAGACCACTAATTTAAGGGAAACTTAGCTCCACAGAAGAATCATGCAGCTGACCAGACCATGGCATGGAATTTTTCACAGATTGACATTTCCCTTGAGCCAGTCTGAAAATCTAGTAGGGCCGGGGTTACTGTCCAGTAGCTGAAGAGGGACTGTGCAGCAAGCTGGTGCGGGCTTCTCTGCAGAGCAGCCTCAAGCCGTGGGAGACCGTTCAGAAGGCTTCATAGGGAGGCACAGCAGAGGTGACATGGCACCTCTGGCACACGCTGCTTCCAATGCAGAGGGCACTTTGCTGGCTTGGTTTCTTCAAGGAGCACACTGAGGGCCTCAGGCACTCTGCTAGGAACCTGCTGTGTGCAAGGCACGTCCACTGTCTCTCTCAGGCTGGCTGACTGCCGAGAAGACAGTTACTAAGCAAATAAGTGAAGAAGTGAATTTGGAGTTGGAAATCGTGCCAAGTGATTTGGTTTGGCAGAGGTTGGTCTTTGCTGTGGGAAAAGCATTATCTGTCCCAGGCTGTGAATGGAATGTGCCCTCTGTCTGGTTGGTCCACGTTACATCAGAGCATTTTTTCTAGGGCAGCTGGCAGTGTGAGAATGGGAGATGGGACTGGGATCAGTCTCGGGTGTCCCAGTGGGTTGTCTGGACTTGAACTGTTAGGAAATCTTGGAAATCTTTTTTTCTTTTAATGGAGGTATAGTTAATTTACAATGTTGGGTTAGTTTCAAGTGTACAGCAAAGTGATTCAGATATATATGTATTCTCTTTCAGATTCTTGAAAATCTTTAAAAGAGGACAAACATTGCCCCTGAACTAAGAGCAAGAAACAGAAAGGAGAACCTTCTCTTTTATTCTTTCAAGCTACATGAGAAAGCAGTGGCACATTTTATACACATATAATAGAACTAATGCAAAAATGAATACAAATAGGAATAAAAGTAGCCAAGATTTGGGGAGTGCTTGTGATGCTCCAGGCTCTGTTGTAAACTATTTCAGGCATGATCTCATTTAAGCCTCATGATCAGCCTACCAGCAAGTCAGGGCCAACCCCATGAATTCCACGTCTCAGAGGAGGAAACTAAGTGTTAGAGGTTAAGCCACTTGCCCAAGGCAGTAAAAATAGTAAGAGTGATTCTAAGACTTGGATTCAGACAAGAAAACATCTGCACATGGGCTTATAATCACTAATAAGAGACACATAATAAAGATGAGGAACGAAGATTTGGTAAAAGTTTACTTTCCTAGATTACAAGAAAAAAGCAATGTGTAAAGACTATGAACTCTTTGCGCACATAGAGAATTCTCAGTACGACTTCCGTGATCCCTATCGTTTTGTGATTTCTACCATCATTGCTCATACGACAAGGGAGCATGCAAAGCTCTAGATGTCAGCAAAGATGTTAGCATTTTAGGCAGGACCAGTTTCTCCCATATCTTAAATATCTTTACAATTCTATAGCCTAGAATAGTATATAGAACCCATACCCAAACATTTGTTGTATTGGTTGTAAATATCTGAATTCTCGAGAGACCAATTTGTACGGTAAGAAAGAGAATTTAAAGGTCTCTACCATGTTCTGTGTACTTGCTTAGACTCTGCTTCTTTGCCTTTAGCTTCTTTATACCTCATGGGCTGAATTTACAGATGTTTCAAATCAAAGTGACCTCTTCCTAAATGAATAAACTGCTAAAAACTAAAATAAAACCTTTCTAGAATACTGGGTCCAGCTCAATTGTCACGTAATGTTTTTTGAATTCCTTTGGTAAATTTCTTATATTATGATTTTTGTTAAAAATATCAGCAGCTTGTTTTTTAAAAAAGTAGAAAAACTGAGTTGTTCACCTAATATCCAACATACAGTAAGCTCAAGGGGAGCAGGGCCATTCCTGCCTCATTTATCAATGTGTCCCTAGCACCTAAAACAATGTTTAGCACATAATAAGCGTTTAATACATATTTGTTGAGTGAATTAATGAAAAATATCAGTAAAGACAAAAACTTTGTGAATCACATAGAAATCTCCACATTTACTTTTATGTGTAGTCCTGTTTTTCTTAAAATGCAGCAAATTTATATACCTATTCCCTTATTAGAAGTGCAGGAGAGTTGAGTACTTTAATTCAACAAACTTTGAAAGAGAGATGTTGGCACACATACCAAGAATACAAGATTGTATGAATTTATTCTTTTCTGATTAAGCACTTGATGGTATTTAATGAAAGAAATACATCCAAAAATTTATTTTAGATAGACCATAGACTTATACATAAAAAGCAAAACTATAAAGCTTTTAGAAGAAAACATAAGAAGAATATCTGTATATCTGTAATTTAGGTAGGCAAAGGTTTTTGGGGCAAGACACAGAAAAGCAATAAAAGGAAAAAAAATGGATAAGTTGTACTTCATCATACTTGAAAACTGCTCATCAAGAAAATAAATAATATAGCCATGGAATCAGAGAAAATGTTCACAAAACGTATCTGATAATGAACTCCTATCCAGAATACAGAAAGAAGTCCTTCAACTCCATCATAAGAAACACAAACAATCCAATAAAAACGGAAAAGATTTGAGCAGACACTTTACAAAGGAAGATATGCAAATGGATAATAAGCATAACCCAAGATGGGGTGCTAGGTCTGCTACTGCTACTGGAATACCATTGTTTAAATGATTAGTGGACAGAACTAAGAAGCAATTTTTTTTTTATATCATGAGTTGATATTTCTAATTCAAATGTAACATTATAGCATTTTTCCCTACTTGATTTCATTTTATATATGTTATGTGAATTTAAATAAGAACCAAAATACTCTAAATTTTATGGACCAGAGTATAGAAATATGGGTCTCTGCTACATGACGACCTTCTTTACCTCCTCTTCACTGAACACGTGATACAAAGTATCTGGCACTGACTCTGTACAGTCATGCCTCCTTGCATTGTATTTCACTTTATTGCCTTTTTACAAATTGAAGGTTTGTGACGGTTTGTCTCAAGCAAGTCCTATAAGCGCCATTTTTCCAACAGCATTTGCTCACTTTTTGTCTCTGTGTCACATTTTAGTAATTCTCACCGCTTTTCAAACTTTTTCATTATGATTATATTTGTTATGGTGATTTGTGATCAGTGATCTCTGATGTTACCATTGCAAAAAGATTAAGACTCATCGAAGGCTCAAGATGATGGTTAGCATATTTTAGCAATAAAATATTTTTAAATTAAGGTATGTAGATTGTTTTTTAGACATAATGATATTGCACACTTAATAGACTATAGTATAGTCTAAGCATAACTTTCTTTTTAAAGATTTTTTTTGATGTGGACCATTTTTAAAGTATTTATTGAATTTGTTACAATATTGCTTCTGTTTTATGCTTTGGTTTTTTGGCCGTGAGGCATGTGGGATCTTAGCTCACTGACCAGGGATCGAACCTGAACCCACTGCATTGGAAGGTGAAGTCTTAACCGATGGACCACCAGGGAAGTCCCTAAGCATAACTTTTATATGCACTGGGAAACCAAAATTTTTCTGTGATTCACTTCATTTCAAATATGCTTTATTGTGGTGGTCTGGGAGCAAACCCGCGGTATCTCCAAGGCATGTCTTTCTGGCTTCCTTATGACACTGACAAAAATTGCACAGTTGTTTACTTCCCCCAGTGTAACTCCTGCTCAATGTTTTGTTTTCATATTGCATTTGTGTTTGACAGGCCAGGTGGATAAATGAGAAAGCATCTCTCCATGACACGTACAATAGAAGGAAGCAGGAGAATATTAGAAAAAAGCAATACTTATATTTTTCTCCAAATCATTTTTTTTCACCCTTACCTGAAATAGCCCATAAGTTCCTAAGTTATTGTAGGTCTTACTCATTAGGGTGGTCATAGCAAAATAGTTTTTCTCTGAATGAAAATCACATACTGGTTCAAAATTCAAAGAACATACATCTTGGCTTGTGGGTAGATTTTGAAAAGCTCACTACTATCACTCCATCAGCAGAATGAGTCTTACTTTTCTCATGGGTTTTCAACCCTGATAAGTGATACAGGAAGGTTTGTGGATAATCTGATCAATTTTTATATGGCATACACTCAGAAGAATGAAGCAAAATCCAGAATGTTAGCTTTCACAAGGATCTCTGCCGTGCTTGGGACCCATGTAACCACCACCACGTGAAAAATCTGGGATCAACTGCTAGAACAGGAGAGACCATGGGAAGCAGACACAAAACATCTCAGTTGAGGATACCCTCGGCCAGCCTCCAACTGATCTGGAAGCTGAGAATTTGCTCCAAATGCGATCAACTTAGCCCAACCTCGATCAGCAGAAAGCTGAGCCTAGCTGTACTGCAACCAGCTGAAATACGAGCCTAAATAAAGGGTTGTCTTAAGTCACTAAATTTTGAGGTAGCTTGTGATGAAGTAAAAGCTCACCTACTGTCCATGAGTTGGTCACTATTACAGTGTCATATGTCAAACTGTGACTATCCTCTTTATTGGATATTTCTTCCCCTTCAGAATGTAATCTCTATAAGGGCAGAGATCTTTGACAACCTTATTTTACCACGTGTCCCAAGGTCTTAGAAGAGTTCATACTTATTAGTTGCTCAGTAAATATTTGTGGAGTGAAAAAATGTATCTATTTCATAGAATTACTCTGAAGTTTAAATAAAATAACCTATAAAATGAATATTTCAATTCTTGGCATTTAGCTTACTATAAGAATAGATGTTTGTTGTGGACTTTAAGATAACCTAAAAGATAACTAGTGACCAAGAAATAAAAAAATATGCAGAAAGTCAATATCACATAAAAAGACAAATGAGGACCTTAAGTACTTGTGAAAAATATTATGCCCTAGATGAGCAAATGAATGCAGTGATTAAAGAGAAACACTCCCTAAGAAATAAGACTAAAAGTCTGTAATTAATGAGCTTCTTGCCTTTTTACTATTTATTAACTGATTTTAAAAATTCATGAGGTGTTCAGATATTTTTCTATATCTTATTTAACTTTATTTATTTATTCAAACATATTCTGTACCTTTACCAAGAAAAATATCTTAATCTTATTGGGATGTTTTTGATCATTCACACAGATAATCATCATAATAATCAGTAAGTCAAAGTAATGCATGGATCTACATAAAATCATCTGAAACTATAATCCAGTAGTCACAACCAATCCGTTTCATGGTTAAGTGCATGGTTAAATCTTTTATAATTAATTGGCTTCTAATTGCTGTGAGCAGCCTTCAAAAACTAAAAAGAAAATAAAATCTTTGTCTTGTCTTTCAGAAAATGCCAAGATAAGATGGGTAATTTGGATAGTAATTTTCTCCTCAAAACATATTTAATAATTGTTGCCAGAATTGTATTCAAAATATTATCTTCTAAATTACTTTCCAAAATTACTTTTGGACAGACGGTATTTACCTAAACCCTCATATACCATTTTTAAGTTCAGTAACAAATATCATATGGGTGTTTCAAATATTTGACAAAGCATTTAATAAATTAAAATACTTAAAACATTTTGCAATTAATATATGGGCAGCAGGTATATACAAAATAAGATGCAGATTTGCTATTTGCTTCCAAATTTCAATGTTTTTTTCTACATAAAATGCATGAGCCTAAATAAAAATTTTGTAGATCTTTTCCTTCATTTCCAAGCAATTAAATTCATTAGCACATCTAATGTATAATTATTTATCACATTCCTCAGACACACATATATTATATATGACATTCCCTGTAATTGAAATAGTCCTTTACAACTTTATGTCAAGCAAGCTTCTAATGTCTTCAAAGTAGTTCAGACCTAGTACATAGAGACCCCATACAGGCTAGTTTATGTAAGTAAGTCTCTTACTTCTGTGACTCAGTTCTTTTATCTGTAAAAGATATTATCTGTTGACTTACATTCAGCATTATTATAAAAATGAGCATGAAGGCTCATTTTTGAAGCATCAATATGAGTACAAAAGTTTGGTACTGAACAAAAGACTATATTTTGTGGGGTTCATGCATTAACTTAGGGTCCACTTTACCACAGGCTTTGCCTGACTGATTGCCAAGTTATATCAATGTAGACAGCATTTAAAAATGTCCTTAGTCAACTCTGTGCCAAAAAGTACCCCTGGAAGAAAATCTACCTTTATAAGTGGCTTTAAGGTGTAGTCTGTTGACACTGTCCATCAGCTTCTCCTTAAAAGGCCCACAAGAAAGACAGAACTGAGACTAATCATGGCAAAGTTGGGATACATCCGAATGACCCTACATTTTTGAAGAGTAAATTCTCTTTAAATGCTGTAAGCCTGGGACAAATCTTCACAGCAGTGTAAAATACAAACCTCTCATTTGTTCGTTCACAGTACACATTTATCATATGCCAGCAATAATACTTGGCACAGAAAACAAAACAGGAAGTGAAAAAGCAATGTCCGTGCTCTGTTACAGCTTACCTCCTTCAGAGGACAGACAGAAGACAAGGAATAAAACCTAGTAAATATAGATGATAATGTCCTACTGTGATAAGTATTCTGAACAAAGCAAACCATGGAAACCCAAGAGTGGTTGGTGGGAAAAGACTCTATTACTTTGAAGAAAGTGATCACAGAAGGCTTTTTGGGGAAATAATATTTTGCTGAGCTGGGAAGATCTGGAAAAATTGCAGAGAGAATGAAATAGCATATACAAAGGCCCTGAGGTAGGAAAGAAGTTGGATTTTTAAGCCAATGCAGGTCAGTGGCATGATTGATAAGAAAGGCAGGTAAGGTCAGACCAAGTAGAGCCAGATCACATTTTATGAATAGCAATTCTGCTCCAAACTCCAGCTAAGCTGAGATTGCAGGGTCTGAAACCAAAATGCTACATTTTGACTCAATTAGTTACTGGTTTTTCCTAAGACCTTGTTTCCTTAAGTATAAAATCGACATAATGATAACACTTATTTCATAGGATTGTAATGAGATTAAATGAATTTATGCAAGTGAAGGGCTTAAAATGACAACAAGCTATAATAAGTGCTCAATATTCTCAGTTCACTATTGTTGACGGTGTTCTTTCCCTTCTGTTCATGGATTCATAACTCTTCCTCTTCTCCATAAGATTTTTAAAAAAATATTTTGAACTAAATCTCAGATGAAGAAAAATATCTCAGAGTAGCATAAAAAAAGAGAAAGAGAAAAAGAAAAATAATATTTATTGAGTATTAGATACTAAACACCATGTTTGGTCTTCTCATATATTGTGGTATTGTGGCTCGATCATTATCATAAGAACCTTTTGAAATAGGTAAGTATCATCTGCATTTTACAGATCAGGAGAGTGAAAGTCAAAAGTTAAGTTACTACTCAAGGTCCAAAAGAATCTAGTAGTAGAGCTGGTATGTAAACCATAGGATGTAGAGATGGAAGGAAGGAAGGAATGGAGGGATGAGGGAGGAAGGGAGGGAAGGAGGGAGGGAGGAAGGGAGAGAAGACGGAAGGGCAAGCGAGCAAGTTGGGGGAGAGTAAGCAACTTTTTTTGGAGGGAAAAGAATTATAGAACTCTTTGAGCAATAAAGAAGAAGTAGAAATTTACACAAAAAAAATTGACAAGAGGAGCATTTTGACACATTTAAAGAACACCCAGAATTACAGACTGAGAAAAGCCTATTTTCTTTCCTCTTTTAGTTCCTAAAGTACTTCCTTCACTCTGGCAGCTGGCTTTTGTTTTTTGATTTAAGAGCAGACTAGCTTCTGAGATGAAAGAAAATGTTCAAGTATTTAAAATACATTACTAATTTAAAAATATTATGATGGATCCTGGCATTTCCCCCACTACAACAATACAAGACCTATCTTGTCTAGAATACATTCTTACGTAATTTGAGTTAATTTCCTGGTAATTATTGTCTTAGAATTCCTTAAAGACATAATAATTCAACCCAAAATACCTCCAAACATCTACCGAAAAATCTAGAGAAAAAGAAATAGAAATGTTTAAAAAGCAGAAGGAAAACAATGCTCCAAAATGTTTTCTCATAATCTTCTAGTTTATCAAATGCTCAAGACATTATTTTTTTTTAAGACATTATTATTAATTCAGTTTCAGAATCTTCTAAAGTGGAAATGCAAACCAAAGTAAGGACTACTTGAGGTTCACCTTTTAATCATGCCAAACCAAGCAGCACCCTGAAAACTTTACAAGAAATGAAGTATTAAAAGCTTCCCATTTGCTAGGTTCTGAAAATCATACAGAGATTTAATAACTTTTCCAGAGACCAAAAATAAACCAGAGCCCTTCATCTACCCTAAATAGTGCCACATTTGGAACCTGCCATAAAATCAAATCTAGTGATGTATGATCTTGGAATTAAACAAAAATTAAATTCATTTACTTTTGTTCTAAACTCAGAAATTGTTTTTGGAATATATATTTTTTAAAGTTAGTGTTCATTTTTTACCACTTTATCTTCCAAGCAATAGAACAAGTAGTGCCCTTGATGACCAGAAAGTTTGAGAAATCAATGAAAGATGAGTGAAGCATAGGACTGATTGAAACAGAAAATAATAGAGCATGGGCAGACTTTTACAAAAGAAGAGAGCTGCCCGTGAGTGTTCACACCTCAAAGGTGGCAGGTATAGGTGCAGAAGAGGATTTGGGGACCATCATTGAGAGTTATTCACTCACATCAAACTCATTTCAATGATTACTTCCTGGGAAAGAAAGAGATTGGAGATAAGAAGATACCAGGGGAATTTTATTTTATTTGAATTGTTTGACTTCTTTACAATGAGAATGCTGTCATTACTCATGTATGTATGTAACTTAAAAAAATTCAAGAAATAAACAGAAAAAATGAACATATATAAAATAACCTTTGTGTTATTGAAATTGAGGCATGAAAACAAATTTCCAAATTCAAGACTAAGTCATTACATGAAAAAATCTACCTCTGGGAATATCTGTGCTTAGATTTAAACCTATTATGTATTCCAAGGCAGATATTCTTAGTTCCTGACTTAAGTCTACATTATAATTCAAGCCGAAGCCCAGAGGAAATGCACCATTTTCCCCCATTTTATCACACTGAAACTATAAGCTGCTAAAATTATTCCCTAACATAGGTACAGGTGGAAATCTGACTCAGAACAAAAAAAAAAAAAACAACAGCAACAAAAAAACCCAAATATTTCCTTCTTAAATTATTTACCATTATGCCATGTTATTTTTAAAAAGGTAAGAAAAGACAGTTATGCCAAACATGTCCATAAAACTTTCTTTGATGCAAACTTACAAAAGACATATTTGAACAGTTTATCAACATCACCAGAATTCCTTTTGGAAGATACAGTTAGCTATTCAAACTACACAAAAGTGAGTGACTCATACATGAAGTTAAATAGTTCTTTACACGACAGAAAGGCTGTTTTCAGAATCCTAAATAATGGGACTCTACGTAAGTCAATAGGAAGTGGGCAACAATTTTTTAAAAGAAAAACAAACAGAGAGGTACTGGTTGGATATAAATGGTTGGCAAAACAGCTATTCATTAAAAATGAGCAGGTTTGCTAGTGTCAACTACGAATTGGCATTTGCCATTGGCATTTGTCATCTACCTCTACAAGGATTAAATCATGTGCTGCTTCAGCTACTGACTTTCAACACCCCCTGAAAGGAGTTCAGGTGGAGAGCAGAAATGAGGCACTCTTTGCTCTGGGAAAAACTGGCAGAACAGGTCTTCAGAGAGTTAGATATTTTCAGGAGCCAATTTTATGAGCCCAATTCTTGTATCTCCTCATATCTAGAAAAGCACTAAAATCCTTCATGGTGACGTCTGCTCCTCGTGACTAGCAGTAACCCACATGAGACTAGCAGAAACCTTCTGTAAAAAAAATATGTGCTCAGTTGCATGTACTCCCCCTTCACCAAAATCACATGTATACTGACCTTCCCCCTTGCCTCTTTGGAGCAGTTTCTCAGAGCTATCTGGGATGCTGTCTCCCGGGCTGCAGTCCTCATTTTGTCCCAAATAAAACTTAACTCGCAACTCTAACGTTGTGCGTTTTTTTTAAGTCGACAGTAGTAAATGATGTGGCCAAGATAAATAATACAATTTGGAGACAACTTCTTTAGCCCACCAGACTTTGAACCAAGAACATGTACTGATTTCTAAATCAATTTAGTTATTTCTGCTTCTAGTCTGAATGGAGTAACAGAGATCAGAATAACCCTCCTACCTGAAAAAACAACAACAGTTAAAATGTACGAAGCTACTCTTTTCAAGACACAGAATGTCAAATCACAAAGAACAGTGATCTCTGGGTGATGGTTAAACAAATGAGGTGAGTCCTATGTGTGACCCAGCTATTGTCTAGAGAAAGTTGGCAGTCTGAGGTTCAGAGAGAAGGAACCCAGGAAGATTCCAGGGATTGCCTGAGGTGAGGAGTTGGAGCTGAGAATTTAGGCAGACTAAGTCAAGAGGACTGGAGAAGAGAGAGCTGCAGAGAGAAAGAACTCTGGAGAGACAAAACAAAAAGGTTTTGTCTCTGTAATGAGAAATACTTAACAGTAGGTTGAATGAACACTGCTGTGGTCTAAAAAAAGCTTAAATGCAAGACCCACAAGGACTAAACACTTTCTTAGTAACTTAATTGGGTCCAGAACAAAGCCAAAGACATTGGAATAGAAAAATATCCAGTACCCAACAATGTAAAATTCACAATGTCTGGTATCCAATCAAAAATTACCAGATTTTCAAATAAGTAGAAATATAGAATACATAATGAGGAGAAAAATCAAGCAATTGAAAGTGACCTAGACCAGATACAAATGTTAGAATTAGCATACCAGGACATAATAAACAGTTTTCATGACTCTATTACACATGTACAAAATGTAAAGTAAAGACATGGAGGGTATAAAAAAAGACCCAGTCAAACTTCTAGAAATAAAATTACAATAGGTGAGATGAAAAATCTTCCCACAAAGGACACTAGAAGCCCAGATGGCTTTCCTGGTGAATTCTACCAAACATTCAAAAAAGAAATAATACCAGTTATTTACAAACTCTTACAGAAAATTAAAAGAAAATTGAATGCTCCAACTCATTTCATGAGGCCAGCTTTACCCCAGTGCCAAAATCAGACAAAATCATGGGAAAAGAAAATTGTAGATCGGTATCCTTCATCAATATAGATGCCAATTTGGAAACAAAATTTTAGCAATAATATATGCAAAAAACAATATTGAATGATCAAATGAGTGTTTTATCCTAGGAATGCAAAGGTGGTCTTATCTTTTGAAAATTAATCAATGTAATTCATCATAATAACAAACTAAAAAGAAAAATCATATGCTCATCTCAATGGATGCAGAAAAACATCTGACAAAATCCAACATACATTCCTGATAAGAACTCTCAACAAAATAGGGATTTTCTCACTTAGATAAAGGGCATCTATGAAAAGCCTACAGGTAATATCATATTTAATCATGAAAATATAAACACTTTCCCTTTAAGATCAAGAACAAGACAAATGGATCCACTCTTGCCACTACTATTTAGCATTGTCCTGGAAGTTCTAGCCAATGCAATAAGGCAAGGCAATTAGATTAGAAAGGAAGAATGAAATGACTGTCTCTGTAGAAAATCCAGTGGAATCTATAAAAAGCTATTATAAGAAATAAACAAGTTTAGCATAATTGTAGTACTCAAGATCAATATAAAATTCAATTTTATTTCTATAAATTTTATTTCTGTATATGGCAACAAATAACTTAAAATTGACATGAAAAAAGTAATAGCATAAAAACATGGACTATTTAGTGATAACTTTGACAAAAAAAAAGGTTCCAAAATCATGTACACTGAAAACCATCACTGAAAGAAATTAAAGAAAAACTAAATAAATGGGAAGACATACCATGTTCATAGGTCAGGTAACTTAGTATTTTTTAAACAGTAAATTTTCTCTAAATTCATCTATATGTTCAACATAATCCCAATCAAAATCCAAAATTCTTTGTAGAAGTTGACAAAATGATTCTAAAACTCCAGACTATGGCTGAATGACCAAAGAGATTGCACGGCTGAACCACTAATGTCTCTTTTGCGAGAAAATTACATTGTTTCTATTACATATCAATGTTCAAAGCAAGACATATGTTCCATCCTTACAGCAATGGGGCATGAAGGATAGTCCTTTAGAATGGAGGGGCTCGATAGGGAAGAACAGATGGAAGGGGCCGCAAATATTTTAACAATAATTCAACCCACCACAGTACTAGAGTCCTCTCTTGCCTGGTTCAAGACACTTTATATAGTGCTCTACCTGGATTCCTCTTATCTTACCTCCAGTGATGACTGGATCACTGTGAATGAGCCCTCAGATGCCAGCAAGGAAAATACTCTTAGTCAAATAAGCCAGATATCTACCCCAATGGAATCACTGGGGCCCCAGAACATCCTAGAGAATCCCAAATCTGCAGAGAAGAGTTCCTCTTTAGATTCAGATGTGGAAGGTTCCAGGGTGAACATGATCACCCTAGAAAATTCTCTTTCAAACCAATACTTCCCCAAAGTGACAGCTTTTTAGAATTATCCTGGCACTATGATTAGCTGCATTGCATCTGTACTCTGGCCAACCTTAGGTCACCAGGACCCTACCAATCCATGGCTTGGACCCACCAGATCTCTGGAGGCAGTTATGGTTTTCATCACTTCCCTCCCCCAAACCATAACTTGCTACAATATAAACATCTTGAAAAACCTACTAAATCAAAGATACTTTTGGTAGTGTATATATGTCCTTGTCACTCTCTCACTTCGTCCCAGCTAACCCTTCCCCCCCCGCCCCATGTCCTCAAGTCCATTCTCTACGTCCGTGTCTTTATTCCTGTCCTGCCTCTAGGTTCTTCAGAACCATTTTTCTTTTTAGATTCCAAAAAATGTGTTAACATATGGTATTTGTTTTTCTCTTTCTGACTTATCTCACTCTGTATGACAGACTCTAGGGCATGGACATATATACACTACCAAATTGTAAAATAGGTAGCTAGTGGGAAGCAGCCGCATAGCACAGGGAGATCAGCTCTGTGCTTTGTGACCACCTAGAGGGGTGGGATAGGGAGCGTGGGAGGGAGGGAGATGAAAGAGGGAAGAGATATGGGGATATATGTATATGTATAACTGATTCACTTTGTTATAACGCAGAAACTAACACACCATTGTAAAGCAATTATACGCCAATAAAGATGTTAAACAAAACAAACAAAAAGATACCTTCTGAACTCCAAGAATTTAGTGGGGGAAGCCGTAGAAAGAAAAGGTGTGCCACCAAGTTATGCTTTCTACAAAATGAACAGTTGTATAAAGATATGAAGACGTTTTCATTTCCCATGACTGTTTATTTTTCTAGGTCATTCAGCTGAAGTATTTTAGTTATGTAATACTAATCTTAACGAGAAAAATAATATTCAGTTTCAGCAGAGCTTTCCTCAGAGTTCCCTTTGTACTTTGCTCATTCCCTTGCTAAAGTCATATCCTGCGTTCTGCCATGCTATAGACAGGTCTGGTGTACATATGTTTACTTATAAGTTATTTACAGGTCTGAGCTCACCCTCAACTACTGTGTTACCCCATCCCTTCCCCAGAATAGATGGTGCTGTCTTCTTGGGAGTAGGATCCATATTCTACTACCCTGGGTTCCCAGTCCCTACCAGAGTATACATTCTTTTAAGGTACTCAGTGAGTACTAAATTATTTCATGCTGTAAACTCTGCTTATCAGAACCACATAAAATGAGGTATTGTATTTAGGAAAACGTTTCCTAGTCTCCATTTGTCTTCATAACATGCCACTGCTGAGATTAAACAGGACTATGAATCTTCGCCATGTTATATTTTTCATAATGTAAACCATCAATTAAA
Organism: Aethalodelphis obliquidens; assembly: GCF_003676395.1. Taxonomy (NCBI): domain Eukaryota; kingdom Metazoa; phylum Chordata; class Mammalia; order Artiodactyla; family Delphinidae; genus Aethalodelphis; species Aethalodelphis obliquidens. The sequence goes on from NW_020837962.1 coordinate 27,144,892, forward strand.
TGTTGATCTCTATGACAACACTGCCCAGAACAGAGTCAGTAAATCTAGGAAATTTACATAGATACACTGAATTTCTCTATTTGGAATTTTACTATGTTTAATGGCGAACAATATAGCTACCAAATGCAGTTCCATAAATTTTGATTCTGTTATGATGAGGAGACAGACAAATTCTAAAAATGCCCATTGGTTACTTATAGAACAATGAAGTTTTAAATGATCTGGGAGTGGGGGTCTAGCTGAGAGCTGGGTGCACCAGCCTAGAGAAAGGGATGTGGACCAGGCACCAACACATTTGTTGTTAAAACCCCATTTTCTGCCTATCACAGTGCTGTTTACAACAGTAAGGAACTATCAACAATCTAAGTCTTTAATAAACATCTGCATTGAAATATAGCGTAACTGCTCAAAACAAGGCTTTACATTGTTTTATCATAGAAAATGTCAAACATATGAAAGTATACAGAAGAAGCACATTAAGATCCCGTAAGTACTCACCACTCAACATTAACAAATATCACCTAAGTGCTAGCTTGTTTTATCTATATCTCCTTCACTGGCTTGACTCCCCTTCTCTGCTTATTTTGAAGTAAATGTCAAACATATCGTTCCATCATAAACACTAGTATAAGATTTTTGAAGAATTTATGATGAAAGGTTAAATGTTTTGTGTTTTCAATGAAAACTCAAATTACAAAAATCTATATCAAATATTATCCCAATTACTTTTATGTATATATAGATCAATAAAGGAAAAAATTGGTGTTAATAGACCAAATTTTTAAGAGGAGATTATCTGAGAATTCTGAGTTCATATTTGTTTGTATTTTTCAAATTTTCTACAATGAATAGGTCCTTCATATTCTGCCCTCAAATGTTTTTACAAAAATAAATATGTGTATAAATTATACCTTAAAAAAGTTGTTTAAAAAATAAAACAGTTATCTTTAAAACATATATATAGAATCTAAAAAAAAAAAAACGTCGTGAAGAATCTAGGGGCAGGTCAGGAATAAAAACGCAGACCTACTAGAGAATGGACTTGAGGACACGGGGAGGGGGAAGGGTAAGCTGGGACAAAGTGAGAGAGTGGCATGGACATATATACACTACCAAACGTAAAACAGATAGCTAGTGGGAAGCAGCCGCATAGCACAGGGAGATCAGCTTGGTGCTTTGTGACCACCTAGAGGGGTGGGATAGGGAGCGTGGGAGGGAGGGAGATGAAAGAGGGAAGAGATATGGGGATATATGTATATGTATAACTGATTCACTTTGTTATAACGCAGAAACTAACACACCATTGTAAAGCAATTATACTCCAATAAAGATGTTTAAAAAAAAATACTCTACCTTCTTCAGGCCAACCTCTGAAGTGGGTTATCTAGTGAAACAAATAATTTCATCAAAGTGTCTTTTTTATCTAAACAGATAGGCCTAGGGTTGCTGTAGAAATTCTCTGAGGAGCTTAAGAAGAGACCCGACCGCTTGTCCCCTCCCTATCTGATTCAAACCAATTAAGAAAGACTTGGTACCTGTCCTGTGTGGAAAATTCCAGTCATCCCAGAGGAAGTAGAAGACAGCCAATCCCATATTACAAAGTAGTTCTTGCAAACCCTTCTAAACCTGAGTCATCGTCACAGATGATTATTGCAAGGCAAGTGCTGATCTCCTGGAGGAAGTCCAGGACAAGAGTATTTGGAGTAATTTCTATGTTTTCTGGAAGCATTGATAAAGGTGTAGCTGGAAAACCTCTACTCCTTACTTCCAGAAATCCAACCAAGAATGGCCAAACCAGCACCCAAAGGGGAAAAAAAAATATTGTGCATGACCTATTTTGAAAATTTTAGGATTTATTCACAAAATATCTCCAACACGTCTTGTATAAGTATTTATACTTAAATTTAAAAATACACATATATGAACAAAGAAAAAAATAACTTGAGAATAGCAAGGACTCCATCTTCTGATTCTATCTTGTAAGTGGATAAGCCTTTGAACTCACACACACACATATCCACATGTACACAAAGTCACATGGCTCATTTTGTAATATGAGAAAGAGGGAAATGTTAGGAAGAATTTGTGAACTTAAAGCAGTTGAAACGTTCACATTTCTGTCAAGATGTCTGTTGCTGTACATGCGACAAGATTTCTTTCCATGTAGAGTTTAGAGGGCGAGGACTTTGTGAAATAGCAAACCCGATGCAAAGATCTATTCCTACTGTTCACATCAGAATTACAAAAGTGCTTAGAAGGCGCTTTGATAGAGAATGTTCATAAACAAATACCATTTCTCTTTTACATACCTGCACAAGGGTCAGCAACTCAAGAAGATTTTGGGATAGGAGCAATTGAGAGGAAAAAAAAGAAAAATGCATTTACTACATGGCTATTTTATCTTTCTGAATCTCAAATGTTTTTCCAACTTGAAAGATTAAACTAGGAAAGTAACTGTGGCATTGGACAAATGTATAGATTTGAATGGGTTAGAATCACAGATACCTGAGATACTCAGTTGGAGTTTGCCTTTTTTCTGCTTTAACTGTCCTGAATAGATTAAGATTCTTTTTAACTAGTGGACAAGGACAGCTTGATCAACTAATGTGCTTCCTCACGTGGTGGCTAAATTATAGAGTTAGAATAGCAATGTCCAGATTTCGCAACCGCCAGGACATTGAGTTTCATTCATTCATCCAACAGATAGTGAGCACTTAATTATGTGTCAGGCACTGGTTTAGGTTTTGGAGATACCGTAGTGGATAAAACCCCCCACAAAATCTCATTTTTATGGAGTGTACATTGCAGTGGTTTGTTCAAAACAGGTTAGACTATATTATTTAATTTTGTAACCAATTTCTGTGTTCCCAGAAAATCATTCAGAAACTCAAAGTAATGGGTATATAGACACCATCAAGCTACTTCTCTTTTATTCAGTCCTATGGAGAATGGAAGTTTCAATTTTATTATTCATCAAAACAAGCGTCCTTCTAAATATGCCACTATTGACAAACATCAGGACTAAAAGCCTACAGTTCCTTTAGTATTTTACATAGAAGGTCTTTGAGAGGACTTTAATAAGCATCATCTGATTGACTATTAAGTTCTCATTGTATTGGATTTGATCAGCAAATTAGATGTGATCCTGGTCTGTTACCATCTGGGACAACTATGCATCTTTCAAGAACATGTTTAGTTTATGCCATAACAGTGAATAATAAATTAGTTTACTTGCTTATTACAAAGTAACTGATGGAGAAGTAGATGATGTAAAAGGTCTGGGGTAAAATGGGGAAGCCAGTTAGAGAAGATGGATTTGTTATAGATAATAGCAATAATTTGAGCTCCAGTACGAACAATCAAAATCTTAACTGTATTTGGCATCTATTCCATAGTGAGTCAGTTCACACTGACTCTTCCTAAATCCAAGTCATATGTCCTTATTTAGAAAGCCATCTGCATTACCAAGCAGCATATCATTTATTTCCAAATGACGAGCATTTGGAAATAGCATTTAGCCACTTTTAAGAAATAAATAACAGTACACAAAAACTTCTTATAAAAGTCTACAACTAATTGCATTTCCAGTGGAAGCAATGACTGTTTTGGTCTGACCCATATAAATAATTCACTTCAATGTTTCTGTTCTGGTTTTTAATATCAAAACCACACAGTGAGTCTTTGCCAGTTACAAAACCATCATTATTTAATATAAAACAAAAAAAACAATATACCATACAAGTCATCTACAGTTAAAGACAGGAGAGGTATAAAAGTGGTGAGTCAGGTACTTAACTGGGAATCTAAGAGTGCTCTAAAATACATTCTTAATGAAAGCACTAAAATATCAACAACAAAAATCAAAACAAAAGTCTCCCCATTATAGATGGCTAATCTGATAAGGGACTAAAGTGTGAGAAAGTGGACTAATTTTCAGTTAGCTAAAATGCAATGGCCTGGGGGAAACCACCCCTACTAGAACATTTTGCAGAGTTAAAAGTACTATGTATTCTGCAAGTTTAAGACAATAGGTGATTATTCAAGCCTGTGAAAACTCTGAGAGCATAGGTTTAAGCGACAGCGAGGGAACTGGGTAGGACAGAAAAAAAGGCAAGCAACAATGGCTTTCTCATTGGCCTTGAAATGCTTTGGCATTTTATTTTCAGTATAAAATGCTCCAGAGATATTTATGCCTACACTAAAATTAACTTTTCTAACTCCACCCAGATTATTTTTCCACTTGACACTTATAAACATTGAATGTGTTGACATTTGCATTCAATTCAGTAAAGTTTAATTTCTATATTTTCTTTCCTCATAACAATGTAACATTTTTTTGGCTTTAACAATAACCAGAAAAACTCCTAAAATAGCTACACTAAAAAAATTTCCATTTCCTAACATAACATTGAAACATTTTATCTATCATTTAAATTTTTCTTTCTCTATTACATATTCAAATAAAAATCAATGTATAATAAATTAACACAGGACTAATTATACTGCAATCCTATATTTATAAAAAAAATTTTTTTAAAAACTTTTCCAAGTCTAATTTTAAAAGCGTTTTAAATCCCACATATTTTAGGGTTTATGGTGTAAAAGCAATATTTTGTATTGTTAGAAAACTGTCCAATTCTTGCTCTTGATTTGGTGAGCTAGAAAAAAATGTACTGCCACAATCGTGAAGTCAGACTAGGATTTCTCAAGGTTGTACTAGTTGTCGACTGAAGGTCATGAAATCTTTGACAGACCTCCCAAGGAGAGGAGGTGTTTCTGTCTCTCCCTTCCACCCCCAATTCTTGGTGGGCTCTGCTTTGACCAACAGAATGCAGTGGAAGTGATGCTGTGCTAGCTTCTGAGAACAGGCTTTAGGAGATTGACAGGTTCCTCTTCGAGTCTCTCAGAATACCCTGAGCCCCAGGAAACCTGTCTACCTGGGAGGGAAGGTGAGAAACCCTTAGACAGGTCTGAGCCTCCAGAAAAACAGAGATGCTAACCACCCCCAGCTGTTTCCACTCTCTGGCTCAGGATGGAACAGGCATTGTGGAGCTGAGACAAGTCTCTGCCCACAGTGCTCTGCCCACCACCATGGCAATAACAATAATAAAATGGTTGTTTCAAGCCTTTAAGTTTTGGAGTACTTTTTTTTTTTCCTTTTAATTAGATCCCTCTCTCTGTCTTGGTTTCTCTACTTTTCCCAGGTACCTCATTTATTCTCCTTGAATCTCAGTATATCCCTCTAAGATCTGAGGATGGTTTAAATAACATCCCTGTGCATCCTGCATATGTATGAAGTAGACATCTACATTTTTAATGCTTTCCCTATGTAACTGAGATAACACACTAACTTTGAAGAATCACTGGTATTAAATTAATTAAGCAATAAGGCCACTAGACTGAGATGACCTTAATGCCTTAGCAGCAAACCAAAAACTTAAGCTTCAAAGTTAAGAAATTGAAACCTAATTACAACCAATCACAAACAGCCAAATAGACTTTCCCAAATAAGGCAATCGCTCACGCTAAAGCCCATCAAATAATTTCCTTGCTTTGCTTCCACATCTTCTCTATAAGAGTCTTTCTCCAGCTCCTGTTAGTGAAGTACTCCTTACTATTTCCAATTGGTGTTGCTGATTCAAATTGATTTTTGCTCATAAAATCTTAGCTTTTTAAATATGTTCCAGTTTATCTTTTAACACTGGTATAACAGAATGAGGCTCTGCCACTAATTAGTTGTGCTCATTCAGGCCCAAGTTCCCTGGCTGAGGACCTCTGACTCTGAAGTTCTGTGCCCCACTCTGGCTAATGTTCCTTCTCAGAACTTACCTTGAAAGAGTACGGATGATAAAATTCGCTTATGCACATAATGGATTTCTATGTGACTAATGAATCCATCTAATAGCATCAGCATCACCAAACCTTGATTCTTAATTAATACCTGTCTTGTAGAGGGGCCATCTTATGTCGTAGGGATAAGAAGAAATATTAAGTATGCTATAGTTTCTGCCCTTAAGCAGCTTACAATTTATTTGAGGAGTTAAAATGAATCATGAATACAAGAACAAAAGGAAACTTAAAAAAAAAAAACCAAAAAACTACTGAATAGCTATTTTTTTTTGTTTTTGTTGTTATTGTTGTTTGTTTGTTTCCCAGCTCCTATCAAAATTCCATTGGAGAGAAATGAGATTTGTGGAGGGTTAATTGAGGAATATGCAATTATTTACTCCTCTAACCTAAGTTCTATGTTCAGATGGAGCCAGCCTAGCAGAAAGCTCCAGATGCGGATCATATAAGTTTGTCTCCTGCACAAAGTTCTATTTGACAATTATGCCTTTCACATTATTTTTAATTTTGATTGAAGAAACCTTAAGTAATAGCTGTAAGGCTTCTGTTCCCAAGTTTACTGTAGGAATATATGGAGCCTTGCTCACTGCATCAGTCAGTACACACCGAATGGGGTCCTGTGCAAGACAAGCATGGGGAAGAATCCTCCTCTCTTCATTTTGACTTCCAGAAAGCTTAGGGCCACATAACAACATCATAAGAACACTTATTCACTTAACGTTATTTAGAAAGAGTCCTCTTATATTGGGCATAATTTTCAAAGTTGGGGGATACAGTAGTGAACAAGACTCTTGCTCTCCTAGAGTTGGTATCAGAATTGGGGAAGAGAGATAACAAAATATAAACACATATGTGAACAAGAAATTACTTGGTTTTGATGAATGCTCCAAAGAACATAAAGCAAAGGGAGGTGACAAAAGAGACTTGAAACCTTGCTCAGACAAGGTGGTCAGTGAGAACATCTTGGAGATAGTGAAATCTCAAAAAGAGACACACAGCATAAGAAAGAAGAAGCTATCAAAAGATCTGGGAAAGTGACTGGTCCAAGCATAGGAAAGAGCATGTGAAAAGGCCCTAAGATGTGAGCCAGCCTGGGTGTTAGGTCTGTGTATTTGTGTTTCATTTTCCTTGCTCTTGGTTTCCTAATTTATTTCTATTTGGGGGGTTCCAATTCTTATTTTACAATTATTCTATTGAATATATAATACTTTGTCTCAGTTGTCTTTGATCCGTTATAGAATGAAGCAAGACAGCCAGAAGAATTAAATGTTTTCAGCAAGATACAATTCTTTGTTTGAAGTGATAGTACATTCTCTGCAATATTGTTTTCCTAGAAAATTTTAAATTATATATGTGGTTGTCATTGAATTTCTATTGGACAGGATTGTTCTAACCTGACTTAAATCAAATGCCCCAAAGTTGCTTATAAATTTAAGGTACTGACCTCAATACTTTTAATTAGAAAGACCCCAAAGAAGAACTATGTGTTCATGTGCTTTTGATCTGAAGTAGAGGAAGGCTGATCAGGCAAGTCACTTGGCAGGCATTTAGGAGAATAATATTGAACAATAAATCACTGTAAAAAATGTGTTCCATACTTTTGAGGACCAACTTCATATCACTAGTGTTAACTTTAACAATTTGATGAAACAGTTTAAGCTGGTATTGTTAGCATGTGGCATGTGATTAATGAAACTATGAAAATATATGTGTATGATATCACTTATGTGTGGAATCTAAAATATGACACAAACTTATCTAGGAAACAGACTCAGAGACATAGAGAATAGACTTGCTAAGGGGGTAGGTGCGAGAGGGATGGACTGGGAGTTTGGGCTTCGCAGATGCAAGCTATTATATACAGAATGAATAAATAACAAGTCCTACTGTATAGTGCAGGGAACTATACTCAATATCCTATGATCAACCATGATAGAAAAGAATATTAAAAAGAATGTATATATATATATATATATATATATATATATATGTGTGTAACTGAATCACTTTGCTGTACTGTAGAAATTAACACAACATTGTAAGTCAACTATATTTTGGTAAAATAAATTTTTTAAAAAACAAAATATATGTGCATTTATAAGGTATGTGTGAGTGCCACATTATGGAGTAGGGGAGATGAAACAGTGAGAAAGGATGGAACAAGAATAATCAGGAAACTCTATGCTGAGACAGAGGGTCCATCAGCCTAGAGCCCTACTGTATACCAGGTAATTTGTACCCATTATCTTCAATGCTAACTGCAGGTGGAATTATTATCCTTACTGCATGGTTGAAGAGACTGAGGTACGAGGCTAGTTAAATGCCAAAAGCCGCACATTTAGGAAGAGTAAGATCAGTAATCTCAGCAGAAAACATTTCTGGAGGGTCTTCTATGGATAGAATATTGTATCAGCTGTTGGTCAGGAGGACAAAGTAGAAGATAGAAGACTTTTGTCTCAAGGAGCTTACAGCAGAATTGAAAAGAGAATAAATGTTTTTATGTATTTGAGTTTAATGTTTATTAGATGAAAAAAGAGGGCTGGTGTAGAGAATTGTGCTCTCAAATAATACTGGTCTGGTTAATCAACTAAGGTTTCATTTAGCCTGTCTCATTTCTTTTTGTTACCGTAGATGACTAGAGTGATGCTATAGGTTTCAGATAAGTGGAGAGAAAAGCTTCTCCCACTATCACTTCCCCACCCTCAAACAACTCTGCTTAGTTCAGTAGAGGACCTTTAGAAAAAGAGGTAAAACGAAAGTCGGACTGCCTGCTCTGCTTATATTGGCCAAATATCTCTATGCTATTTATGAGTCTCACACTCTTGTGACTTTCTGATTATGTTTTGAGCATAAGTTTTTAAAACCCACTTTATTACACACAGTCCCATTTGGCAAGCAGTCACATTTTTATATTTTTTCCAATATATAAAATCGAGTCCTTTGTAATTAAATTGCTTTTTATTTTTCTGAGTGCAAATGGGACCTGCAAGAAGCAGTCTCAAAAACGGAACACATTTCCCTACAATCGAGATTGTATGTGGTTGACTGGAGAGCTAAATAGTTTTGAAAATATTGCTCTTATTACTTTCAGTAAGGGTGTATTATAAGATGTTATACAAATATATACTTTTGAGAAATGTCCTTTTTATTCACTACTTCAGGTTAATGGTATGCTGCTTTGTGAAGCTAGACAAAAGACACACATCTCACCCTGGGTTTACAGAATCAGTTTTAAAATTTCCTTCAAGCACAAAATAAGTCAAGCTGTAGAAAAAGACAGATTTTTATTAAACTGTGAATAAATGACATACTTAAATAACTTCTTAGCTGTGGATGCTCATGAAAATTCACATCACTATTAAGCTTTTTTTCTTTTAATTCTAAGCCTGAAAGTTTTCCTATATTTAATTTTTCCTCTTTCATAAGAGAGGGATATTTAAGTAGACACCAACTCCAACTTGGTTAAAATAAAAAATTATTCACAGAAAGCAATGGCTTTCAGTTGCTTTTATTATCTGTGAATTTCAGATCAAAGAACCAATTCAAACTATTTATTTGTTTAGTGCCTACAACATAATGTTCAATGTAATATTATCAAAGTAAAAGACAAAGAAGGATAAATAAGGCACAATCTAATGGGGGAAAAACAAATAGCATATAAAAATAGTTCCCTCTAAAATGGTAATTAAGGACTATTACATATAAGGTAATCTATGATTCCTTTTGAGAAAATTAACAAAAATGAGCTAAGTTAATTGTACAGCCAAGAAAGAACAATACAAAATATTTATTAAGCATTCAGTTTGGTCAGACAAAATGCAACCACCACTAGTAGCAACAGAGCTTCCCAAAGCCCTACCTTTTAAGTACAGGACAAATAGCACACAATAATCAGCTATAAATGAAAGATAGATGGATATTGAGTGACAGTATTCTTAGAGGAAAAAACCCAATACTTCCAAAATAAAATATATGTATCGGAAGTCATCCAAAAATTCACAATAATTAGTATTTTCAAATTAGTTCAATTTTACTAGGAATTCATTAGCAATTATACCAGAAGACACCTCGAGACCCTTTCAAGGTAATATCTGTGGAGATTTTTGTTATCTGCCTGGTGATAACATAGTATAAAAACTTAATACACTACAATTTAATTTTTCAAATAACAAATACATTTAAAATTTGACTGTCTGCAAAAGTAAACTTTCAGTTTCAGTTCCCTGAACTGAAATAGCAGACAGTTTGTCTCCTATTTTTTTTTCTCACCAATTGATCAGTCTTTTTTTTAAAATTTTTTTATTTTATATTGGAGTATAGTTGATTAACAATGTTGTGTTAGTTTCAGGTGTACAGCTAAGTGATATACATGTATCTATTCTTTTTCAAATTATTTTCCTATTTAGGTTGTTACATAATATGGAGCAGAGTTCTCTGTTTTTACTTTTTAAAGCCAACTTCAACACCATTCCTATCGTGGTTCTCAGGCTGTCTTCAGAAGCTTCCCTCAATCCAGGCACCGTCGGATTCCCTGGGATTATTGCCTGGTTAGAATTTGGAGGACATGATAGGAAACCTCCCTTTTATAGCAGTTATCAGTAGATATGGAACCGTGCCCTCCCCATTTGTGACACAGGTTGCACCCAAAGGCTGTAATCTGTCCATATGAGAACTACCTTAAATTGCAGTCAGATCCCAGAGCACCCATTCAAGGATAAATACCCCTTTCTCAGCAATCTCTTTTGGAACAACTCCTCCCCACTCCCTTTCCCAGTGTTTCAAGTTTGTTCCTCATTCTTTTTCTCATTCCTTGAACTACCAGTTGTCAGCCAAACTTGTGTTGGTATTTTCCTGTTCATTTTGTACTGTTGAATATGAGCTTAATCATACCCCCGATTTTTTACCCTCTGCCCAGCTGGAGCATTGGACAGGGACCCTGGCTCACCACCCACTCAGGTACCAAGTCATGGCTTGTGGAAACTTCTGGTATCACTTGACCCTAATGCTGCCCCTTTGTATCTCTGAACTACTTTGAACCAGTATCTGGAGCCCCAGAAATGGGGAAGGCTGCTGGCCTAGCTGATTTCTCCTCTGTTTCTTGGCTACTGTCCCACTACTCAGAAAACCTCTAAAAACCAATATTTAGATGTTTCCCCACCAGCATCACATGCTGGAGCTCAGCTCAGGGGATGCCTGTACACAGAAATCCCAGAACTAAGACATGACGGCATGGAGGTGCTTTGTGGGTACCGACTGGTGTCTGCAGGAACTGTACTATGATGGGGTCTGCTACCATTTACTTGACCCACACCCAGCCATAGCGAAAATGGGGAGCAAGAGAGCTGTGAGCACATGATGCTATTCATATGGCTGCTTGGGCTATGAAAGTGAGTAGGGTATGGCTGTGTCGTAGACAAGTCTGCAGTCTAGTGAGTTGTACACATTTGATAATATCTTCTATCAGTGGAGGCATATACAGCACACAACCATTTTCCTCCTACAACTTCCAGTGCCAGTTAATAGCCATAGGTTTTATAATAACAAAGCTGACAGAGCATAGAAATTATTTCATGTAAGCGGGTGTTTTACAAGTTCTTGTGAGGTTTAGAAATACTGTATCTTCTGTAATACGTTTCAGCACTACCTTGTTGAGAATACACTGCATTTATCTACAATCTAAATAGAAATGTTTCCATCAAATGTTCAGTTTGGTGGCCTACACCTATTCTATAATAGTGTAATTTGTTACAATTAGCCTTCTAAAGTAGATAAGGTCAAATAAGCAGAGCTGATAATAAAAGTAAAGATATAAAACAAATACATGAATTTATTGGGCATATCATTCTGTACTGTTTTGAACACATGCACTTCTTATTAGCACATTCATATTTTTACCCCAAAACAGAGAACACTTATTTAGACTGGCGTTATAAATCCCATTTCCCACATGGAAAAGTTAATGACAACAGAAATTCCAAATAACATTTATCTATAGAATTAGGAATAACTACTGCCAGACTGCAAAATTGCCTCTATAAACCACATAGTGAAGATTTTACAAGTATAGTTGAATGAAGTTCATGAAATATCAGTCCATAACATCCAAGCAATTTTGAGCATTTTTAATTTATGGAAAGAACCTGCTCAAATTAACACTTTTCAGTTTTTAGATCGTTACTAGCAGGAAAACTTTTAAAAATATTAATATTTCATTAAACCTTTATGCTTTCCATTTTGAAGTTAGCAAAAATTACCAGGAAACACCATAATCCATACCCTTGAGGAAAAAAATAATGAAAGTTATAACTATTGAAAATGTTTAATTTCAGAACTAACTACCTTCTTTAATAAGAATTAGAAAAACAGCTACAATTTCCCCAACATATGTAATATTCTATGTGCACAATTTAAAATGTGTGCTATAAAATAGCACTGCATGTTTAGGAGCAAGTTCTCATTATTTGCTGCCTGTCATCTCATGACATTTAATTTTTTTGCCTTTGTTCAAACTGTCGCCTCTAAATGGAATGCCTTCCATCTTGTATCTACTCAAGTCAAGGCCCACTGGCTCTGTGAAGCCTCATCTCAAACTAACGTTGCCCTTCTCTAATTTTTTTCTGTTGTTGTTCAGAATATCTGTTCCACTGTTAAGCCTTTAATTGATGCTTTTTCACTACTTCAGAACCTAATAACACACAATTTGCACATTATTTGTGAGTTAAATACATGTGACTTCAACAGGTTTCAAGCAACTGACTCTTTCCATTTGTCACCAACATCTTTAGCTTGATGCTAGGCACAAAGTGGTTCCTCAGTAAATGCCTGATCATTCCTTCCCTTGCCTGGGTTTTAGCCCAGGGACAAGAACTGCCTCCCTGCAAAGTAGCAAGAATATGAGCACAGCTGTCCCTATGGTCAAGCAATTCCAGACTTCAACTATCTATTTGGTTTCCTTTGGATTAACTTTTACTCAATAGATTTGAAGCTTGAAGCAAGTGATGAAACTCTGTGAAAAAGCTGAGGAAAAACCATGATAAAGAAGAGCTAAGGGGCTTCCCTGGTGGCGCAGGGTTGAGAATCTGCCTGCTAATGCAGGGGACACGGGTTCGAGCCCTGGTCTGGGAGGATCCCACATGCCGCGGAGCGACTAGGCCTGTGAGCCACAACTACTGAGCCTGCGCATCTGAAGCCTGTGCTCCACAAGAGAGGCCGTGATAGTGAGAGGCCCGCGCACCACGATGAAGAGTGGCCCCCGCTTGCCACAACTAGAGAAAGTCCTCGCACAGAAACTAAGACCCAACACAGCAAAAATAAATTAATTAATTAATAAACTCCTAAAAAAAAAAAAAAAAAAAGAAGAGCTAAGAAGAGATGGAATTGCTGATGTAAAACGCTCATTACAGGGAATTGGGTACACTTTTTGTACCTGCTCCCTATTATTTTACACCAACCCAGATGCTTCAGGTTCAGTCAAAGTACCATTATGTCTGTCTGTCTTCTTTTGGTCTTCATATCAGGCAGAGGCCCAAACTATCAGACAGGAAAGGAAGTGTTTAATACCTTACAATTACATTGCTGTGGCAACTATCTAGGTTTGCCTCCCACCCAGCAGTGTCTCTGGAAATTGAACATGGATTGGAATGCTTGGGGAACTTTCTGAACTGCACATTTGTATTCAGTAGATCTGGATGGGGCCTGAGAGTCTATATGTGTAATAAGCTGCTGATGTTGCTGGTCTAAAGATGACTCGATAGATCCAAGCCCAAAGATGCTGATTTAGTTGGTCTGGAGTGGGCCCTGAGTATCTATGCTTTTAGAATCTGCTGAGTGATCTAAAATAGAGCTTGACCTCAGAAATTATCATCATCTTACTGAAAAAAGTCCTTTCTTGTAATGTTGGTGTTTGAATAGTCCTTCATATTAAGGAAATAATGTGACTGTGAAATCTTTGATAACTGGCCTGTGTGATGAGGAAGATGCCTCCTTTCCAACATTTCAAGCTATCTGTCAATATATAACTTCCTCCCCACTTTGAAAACCTCACACACACACACACACACACACACACACAAGTGCCATCTTAGTGCAAGACAAAGTCAAGCATTCTAAGGCCTCTCTACTCAGAGTGGCCCAAGGATCTGCTGTGTCAGCCTTACCTAGGAGCTCTTAAGAAATGCAAAATTTCAGTCTCCACCCCAAACCCACAGAATCAAAATTTATATTTCTAATAAGATTCCAAGGTGATCTGTTTGCTCATTAAAATTTCAGAAGCAATGCTCAAACGAAATTTTCTTGCATGTTTTCAAATGATTCACATTAATCCATTTCATAAAAAGGATAATTTTAATACAGTGGCCAAAGCACTTAAGAAAATTAACTTTAGCATCCAGCCAGAATGAATAATATGAGGGGATGTTCTATTGGCTTATTTTTTTTTAAACTATTGGCTCCTTTCTGTTTTGTTTCAGCAAGATAAAACTGAGCTTATACCAAAGAGCAGAATACTCATTCCTCAAGGTGACCAACGGCTTTGCTGCCTATGACCCTCATAACAAGGAGAAAATGATTGGCTTGTGGTTGCTTTAGGAATGAGGTACAGCATCCATTGGAACACTTACTTCTTTCCTTTTATCCCCCTACCATTACTCTACACCTTCTTCAAATCCTGTAAACTGCTCTACTGGAATGTCGGCCCAGCAAACACTCTTGCAAAAGGAACCAATGGTGGAGTTGGGGTCCAAGATACAGCTTCTGGTTGGCGCCAGAAATGACTGTAACAACTTTAAACTCAAAGTGTGCAGACCAGCGCATCTCTGTCACCTGGGAGCTTGTTAGAAACTCAGAATCTCAGGCCCCACCTAGACCTGTGAATCAGAATCTGCAGCTTAACAAGATACCTAAGAGATTCATATGCATTTTAAAATGTGAGAAGCAGTGGTATGTGACATGGTGTTAGATATTGTCCCAGGAGAGGTGTGGAGAAGCAGCCATGTGCATGATTGTAAGTCACAGAATCACTGATATAAGGTACCACAGGGGGATGAAGACTTGCTCTTAAAGACAAGATCATATATTCTCTACCACTTATCCAAGTATTAATTAATTCTGTGTGAGCAGATTCTACTTGTATTAGATTCTTATTAATTGTTTTTATACTACATATAAACATTGCTCTTGAGCAGGTATTAATTAGATCTTCTGGGTTTCCCTGTTGGCGCAGTGGTAAAGAATCCGCCTGCCAATGCAGGGGACATGGGTTCGAGTCCCGGTCCAGGAGGATCCCACATGCCGTGGAGCAACTAAGCCTGTGTGTCACAACTACTTAGCCTGCGCTCTAGAGCCTGTGAGCCACAACTACTGAAGACCATGCTCCTAGAGCCTGTGCTCCGCAACAAGAGAAGCCACTGCAATGAGAAGCCCACACACCTCAACGAAGAGTAGCCCCCACCTGCCACAACTAGAGAAAGCCCATGCGCAGTGACGAAGACCCAACGCAGCCAAAAATAAATCAATATATAAATATATATTTAAAAAAATTAGATCTTCTTAGATGCCATCTATCCAAATAGTCCATGTGGATAGCAATACTTCACACATGCCAATTATCTCAAACAATTAAGAATAGAGCAAGTATCTCAACTTTGTTTTTGTTTTTGTTTCAAACAAGAAACAAGGCGTAGAAAAAATGGCATTTGAGTTCCAGCTCTTTGTTACCAGCTCTGTGGACTGAGTACAGGTTGAACTCCTCCAAACCTTAGTTTTCTTGTTTGTAAAACTGGAATAGTCAAGCCATACTTTGTGGTTTGTTGCAAGCATATCACTTTTGTTTTTCTTTATTTCTTCAGCAGCACAGGTAAGTTCCACAAAATGGTTTTTGAACAAATGAAAATGTAAGAAAAAAACCAGCCTGGTGCATCACAGGTACTGAGTATATATTAGTTTCTCTACCTTAATAATTTAACATTTTCCATGTAGGATCTTTTGATTCCAAATATTTTAAATTTAAATTCATATTTCATTTTAAATCTATATACTCCATGATTTGTCCTTGCTATATATGTTAAAGAATATGTATGTATGTGTGTGTGTGTTTGTGTATGTGTCTGTGTATACGTATAGTCTTCTTTTTTAAACAACTATATATTATTATTAGATGTCTGGAGGCTTTTGTCTAGTCAATGTTTGATTGTTCTTGGCCAACTTCAAGGTGAAAGCAGTGGTGGTACCAAGGGATGCAGGAAGATGAAGGTACTCTGGCCCTGGGGGGAATAGTATTTTATCCCTGAAATTGTTTAAGCATTATGATAATAAAGAGTAGGTCAACTTTAAGACAGCTTATAATTGTTTTAAAGTTCTTTATGGACAATGCATCTCCTCATTGCCTGAACTCAGGACCTCCTAAACTTAACCAATCACCCAGGGCCCAAAAAAGGCCAATTGTAGTCCCCCAGCCCAATGCAGAGATCAGTGACTACAGAGGATCATTCCTCCTGGTGCTTCGTCATGAAATAGAAGCCTCAACGACACAGCATCATGGTTCTACACACAATCCCTTATGATGGTCAACACCAGCGCTGAGCAGGTTTTGCTTCCATCCTGCTGCCCCCCGACCATACTCCCTACCCCTCTCCCTCTCCTTCACTTTTCTTTTCTTTTTTTAACATCTTCATTGGAGTATAATTGCTTTACAATGGTGTGTTAGTTTCTGCGTTATAACAAAGTGAATCAGCTACACATATACATATACATATATCCCCATAACTCTTCCCTCTTGTGTCTGCCTCCCACCCTTCCTATCCCACCCCTCTAGGTGGTCACAAAGCACCAAGCTGATCTCCCTGTGCTATGCGACTGCTTCCCACTACCTATTTTACATTTGGTAGTATATGTATGTACATGCCACTCTCCCACTTTGTCCAAACTTACTGTTTCCCCTCCCTGTGTCCTCAAGTCCATACTGTATGTCTGCATCTTTACTCCTGAACCGCCACTACGTTCTTCAGAACCATGTTTTTTATTGTTTTTTTTTTTTTGTTTTTTAGATTCCATATATGTGTTAGCATACGGTATTTGTTTTTCTCTTTTTGACTTATTCACTCTGAATGACAGACTCAAGGTCCATCCACCTCACTACCAATAACTCAATTTCACATTTTTTACAGCTGAGTAATATTCCATTGTATATATGTACCACATCTTCTTTATCCATTCATCTGTCGACGGAAACTTAGGTTGCTTCCATGTCCTGGCTATTGTAAATAGAGCTGCAATGAACATTGTGGTACATGTCTCTTTTGGAACTATGGTTTTCTCAGGGTATATGCCTAGTAGTTGGATTGCTGAGTTGTATGGTAGTTCTATTTTTAGTTTCTTAGGGAACCTCCATATTGTTCTCCATAGTGGCTGTATCAATTTACACTCCCACCAATAGAGAAGGAGGGTTCCCTTTTCTCCACACCCTCTCCAGCATCTATTGTTTCTAGATTTTTTGATGATGGCCATTCAGACTGGTGTGAGGTGATACCTCATTGAAGTTTGATTTGCATTTCTCTGACGATTAGTGATGTTGAGCATTCTTTCATGTGTTTGCTGGCAATCTGTATACCTTCTTTGGAGAAATGTCTATTTAGGTCTTCTGCCATTTTTGGATTGAGTTGTTTGTTTCTTTTGATATTGAGCTGCATGAGCTGCTTCTAAATTTTGGAGATTAATCCTTTGTCAGTTGTTTCATTTGCAAATATTTTCTCCCATTCTGAGGGTTGCCTTTTCATCTTGTTTAAGGTTTCTTTTTCTGTGCAAAACATTTTAAGTTTCATTAGGTCCCATTTGTTTATTTTTGTTTTTATTTCCATTTCTCTAGGAGGTGAGTGAAAAAGGATCTTGCTGTGATTTATGTCATAGAGTGTTCTGCCTATGTTTTCCTCTAAGAGCTTGATAGTGTCTGGCCTTACATTTAGGTCTTTAATCCATTTTGAGTTTATTTTTGTGTATGGTGTTAGGGAGTGTTCTAATTTCATTTTTTTACATGTAGCTGTTCAGTTTTCCCAGCACTACTTATTGAAGAGGCTGTCTTTTATCCATTGTATATTCCTGCCTCCTTTATCAAAAATAAGGTGACCAGGGCTTCCCTGGTGGCGCAGTGGTTGAGAGTCCGCCTGCTGATGCAGGGGACACGGGTTCATGCCCCGGTCTGGGAAGATCCCGCATGCCAACGAGTGGCTGGGCCCGTGAGCCATGGCCACTGAGCCTGCGCGTCCAGAGCCTGTGCTCTGCAACAGAAGAGGCCACAACAGTGAGAAGGCCGCGTACCGCAAAAATAAATAAATAAATAAATAAAATAAAATAACGTGACCAAATGTGTGTGAGTTTATCTCTGGGCTTTCTATCCTGTTCCATTGATCTATATTTCTGTTTTTGTGCCAGTACCATACTGTCTTGATTACTCTAGCTTTGTAGTATAGTCTAAAGTCTGGAAGCCTATTTCCTCCAGCTCTGTTTTTCTTTCTCAAGATAGCTTTGGCTATTTGGGGTCTTTTGTGTTTCTATACAAATTGTGAAATTTTTTGTTCTAGTTTTGTGAAAATGCCAATGGTAGTTTGATATGGATTGCATTGACTCTGTAGATTGCTTTGGATAGTATAGTCATTTTCACAATGTTTATTCTTCCAATCTCAGAACATGGTATATATCTCCATCTGTTTGTATCATCTTTAATTTCTTTCATCAGTGTCTTCCAGTTTTCTGGAAGGTCTTTTGTTTCCTTAGGTAGGTTTATTCCTAGATATTTTATTCTTTTTGTTGCAATGGTAAATGGGAGTGTTTCCTTAATTTCTCTTTCATATTTTTCATCATTAGTGTATAGGAGTGCAAGAGATTTCTGTGCATTAATTTTGTATCCTGCTATTTTAGCAAATTCATTGATTAGCTCTAGTAGTTTTCTGGTAGCACTTTTAGGATTCTCTCTATATAGGACCATGTCATCTGCAAAGAGTGACAGCTCTACTTCTTCTTTTCCGATTTGGATTCCTTTTATTTCTTTTCCTTCTCTGATTGCTGTGGCTAACACTTCCAAAACTATGTTGAATAATAATGGTGAGAGTGGACAACCTTGTCTTTTTCCTGATCTTAGAGGGAATTGTTTCAGTTTTTCACCATTGACAATGATGTTGGCTGTCGATTTGTAATATATGGCTTTTATGATGTTGAGGTAAGTTCCCTCTATGCCTACTTTCTGGAGGGTTTTTATCATAAATGGGTGTTGAATACTGTCAAAAGCTTTTTCTGCATCTATTGAGATGATCATATGGTTTTTCTCCTTCTATTTGTTACTATGGTTTATCACATTGATTGATTTGTGTATATTGAAGATTCCTTGCATTCCTGGGATAAATCCCAGTTGATCACGTTGTATGATCCTTTTTATGTGCTGTTGGATTCTGTTTGCTAGTATTTTGTTGAGGATATTTGCATCTATGTTCATCAGTGATATTGGCCTGTAGTTTTCTTGCTTTGTGACATCTTTGTCTGGTGTTGGTATCAGGGTGATGGTGGCCTCATAGAATGAGTTTGGGAGTGGTCCCTCTGCTATATTTTGGAAGTTTGAGAAGGATAGGCGTTAGCTCTTCTTTATATGTTTGAGAGAATTTGCCTGTGAAGATATCTGGTTCTGGGCTTTTGCTTGTTGGAAGATTTTTAATCACAGTTTCAATTTCAGTGCTTGTGATTGGTCAGTTTATATTTTCTATTTCTTCCTGTTTCAGTCTCAGAAGGTTGTGCTTTTCTAAGAATTTGTCCATTTCTTCCAGGCTGTCCATTTTATTGGCATAGAGTTGCTTGTAGTAATCTCTCATGGTCCTTTTTATTTCTGCAGTGTCAGTTGTTACTTCTCATTTTTCATTTCCAATTCTATTGATTTGAGTCTTCTCCCTTTCTTTCTTGATGAGTCTGGCTAATGGTTTATCAATTTTATTTATATTCTCAAAGAACCAGCTTTTAGTTTTACTGATCTTTGCTATTGTTTCCTTCATTTCTTTTTCATTTATTTCTTATCTGATCTGATCTTTATGATTTATTTTCTTCTGCTAACTTTGGGGTTTTTTTGTTCTTCTTTCTCTAATTGTTTTAGGTGTAAGTTTATGTCTCTTTGAGATGTTTCTTGCTTCTTGAGGTAGGATTGTATTGCTATAAACTTCCCTCTTAGAACTGCTTTTGCTGCATCCCATAGGTTTTGGGTCATCGTGTTTTCATTGTCATTTTTTTCTAGTATTTTTTGATTTTCTGTTTGATTTCTTCAGTGATGTCTTGGTTATTTAGTAGTGTATTGCTTAGCCTTCATGTGTTTGTATTTTTTCAGATATTTTCCTGTAATTGATATCTAGTCTCACAGCATTGTGGTCAGAAAAGATACTTTATACAATTTCATTTTTCTTAAATTTACCAAGGCTTGATTTGTGACCCAAGATATGATCTATCCTGGAGAATGTTCCATGAGCACTTGAGAAGAAAGTGTATTCTGTTGTTTTTGGATGGAATGTCCTATAAATATCAATTAAGTCCGTCTCATTTAATGTATAATTTAAGCTTGTGTTTCCTTATTCATTTTTATTTTGGATGATCTGTCTATTGGTGAAAGTGGGTTGTTAAAGTTCCCTACTATGATTGTGTTACTGTCAATTTCCCCTTTTATGGCTGTTAGCATTTGCCTTATGTATTGAGGTGCTCCTATGTTGGGTGCATAAATATTTACAATTGTTATATCTTCTTCTTGGATTGATACCTTGATCATTATGTAGTGTACATCTTTGTCTCTTGTAATGGACTTTATTTTAAAGTCAATTTTATATGATATGAGAATTGCGACTCCAGCTTTCTTTTGATTTCAATTTGCATGGAATATCTTTTTTCATCCCTTCACTTTCAGTCTGTATGTGTCTCTAGGTCTGAAGTGGTCTCTTGTAGACAGCATATATACAGGTCTTATTTTTGTATCCATTCAGCCAGTCTATGTCTTTTGTTTGGAGCATTTAATCCATTTACATTTAAGGTACTTATTGATATGTATGTTCCTATTACCATTTTCTTTACTGTTTTGAGTTTTTTATTGTAAGTCTTTTCCTTCTCTTATATTCCCTGCCTAGAGAATTTCCTTTAGCATTTGTTGTAAAACTCATTTGGTGGTGCTGAATTCTCTTAGCTTTTGCTTGTCTGTAAAGGTTTTAATTTCTCCATTGAATCTGAATGAGATGCTTGCTGGGTAAAGTAATCTTGGTTGTAGGCTTTTCCCTTTCATCACTTTAAACATGTCCTGCCACTCCCTTCTGGCTTGCAGAGTTTCTGCTGAAAGATCAGCTGGTAACCTTATGGGCAACACCTTGTATGTTGATTGTTGTTTTTCCCTTGCTGGTTTTAATATCTTTTCTTTGTATTTAATTTTTGATAGTTTGATTAATATGTGTCCTGTCATTTTTCTCCTTGGATTTATCCTGTATGGGACTCTCTGCACTTCCTGGGCTTGATTGACTATTTCCTTTCCCATAATAGTTAAGTTTTCCACTATAATCTTTTCAAATATTTTCTCAGTCCCTTTCTTTTTCTCTTCTTCTTCTGGGACCCCTATAATTCAAATGTTGGTGTGTTTAATGTTGTCCCAGAGGTCTCTGAGACTGTCCTTAATTATTTTCATTCTTTTTTCTTTATTCTGCTCTTCAGTAGTTATTTACACTATTTTATCTTCCAGGTTATTTATTCATTCTTCTGCCTCAGTTATTCTGCTATTGATTCCTTCTAGAGAACTTTTAATTTCATTTATGGTGTTGTTCATCATTGTTTGTTTGCTCTTTAGTTTTCCAAGTCCTTGTTAAACTTTTCTTGTATTTTCTCCATTCTATTTCCAAGATTTTGGATCATCTTTACTATCATTACTCTGAATTCTTTTTCAGGTAGACTGCCTATTTCCTCTTCATTTGCTTAGTCTGGTGGGTTTTCTGCTGCATATTGCTCTGTCTTCTCATTTTGCTTAACTTACTGTGTTTAGGGTCTCCTTTTCGCAGGCTGTAGGTTCATAGTTCCCATTGTTTTTGGTGTCTGCCCCCAGTGGGTCAGGTTGGTTCAGTGCCTTGTGTAGGGTTCCTGGTGGAGGGGACTGGTGCCTGTGCTCTGGTGGATGAGGTTGGATCTTGTCCTTCTGGTGGGCAGGACCACATCCAGTGGTGTGTTTTGGGGTGTCTGTGACCTTATTATGATTTTACGCAACCTCTCTGCTAATGAGTGGGGTTGTGTTCTTGTCTTGCTAGTTGTTTGTCATAGGGTGTCCAGCACTGTAGCTTGCTGGTCGTTGAGTGGAGCTGGGTCTTAGCATTGGAATGGACATCTCTAGGAGAGCTTTCACCATTTGATGTTACATGGAGCTGGGAGGTCTTTTGTGGACCAGTGTCCTGAACTTGGCTCCCCCATCTCAGAGTCGCAGGCCTGACACCCAGCTGGAGCACCAAGATCCTGTCAGCCACATGGCTTCCAACAGGGTCTGCTCTCAAAATACCACAAAGAGCCATCTGGATGTCTTTGTTGAATCTGCCTCAGGGACCAGGAGGGAAGTTGCCCATCAAGGGTCTCCTGGACTGTGTTTGGAAGAGGCTCATTTGCTTGTCTTGGAGCATCAGCCTGAGATGCAGGCATCTGCTTTGACTCACATTTGGAGACTGCTGAGGTTCTCTTTGGGATGGAGACTGGCGGACGCCATCCACTATCCTTCACTTTTGCTGATCTGTAAACTTGTCAAGCATGCTCCCAGCCTCACAGCCTTTGCCCCTGCTGTTCCCACCACTTGGAATCTTCTTTCCCAAAATTTCCACATATTTTTTCCCTCACTTCCTTAGGTCTCTCTCTGCTTAAATGTCATATTCTCAGACCACCTTTTCCATGACATGCCATTACTCCATCCCTCTCTAGCACTCCACCCATCTTTCTTCCTGGCATTTAGCTCCTACCTGGTATTAGATTATGTTTTTATTTGCTTACTATTTACAAGAAGAAAAATTTTATTTTATTCACGGCTAAATCTCCAGCACCTAGCTTACTACCAGGCACATAGCAGGTGGGCAGTATTGCTAAATATGTAAATAAAAACCATCTCCATATTCTGCCCCTCTTTGCCACTCAGGATTGGAATAAGCTGAAGACTATTATACCTAGTCCAGAATACATGCTCAGGTGAGACAATGACTAGACCAATACAGACAATTCTTTAACCCAACAAGTTCTCTTAAGGGTATCAGTAGTGCTCTAGAGCATATTCCCTGTTTTTAAAAATAACCCGCCATGTTTCTGTTTAAGAAGAAAGTCACTACATTGTACTAATGAGATTAAAGTTCTTCACCAGTTTTACGTACTGCTGCTGGCTCCAAGAATCAGGCTGCTAAGCACCCAGCTTCCCTGACAGTCTGCTTTGGGAAAAATGACATCAGACCTTAACTCCTGTGAATCACATTTTCACCCACTGAGCAGTTCAGACAAAACCAATTACATGATGTCATTTTCTATTTCAAAAAGGAGGCCAGGGAACTTGGATAGATCTTTACTTCCATTAGCATATAGAGCTATGGCAGACGGCTTCATCTTCCTGCTAATGGTACCCATTTGAATGAAAACTAACAAGGCTGGGCTGTCAAAATCCATTCTCTAGCCAGGTGTGATGCTTAGCTATTCAGTCTTGATGCTCTAAGGTGATTCCAGAGATACGAAAATGAGCTGGTTATTTGTTTCGTAAACTGAGACCAGAGCCTTTGCTCAATAAAATTTGCTTTCCAGGAATGCCAAAAAACACCTTTGAAGGAATTTGAAAAGAACTTATTAAGGAAATTACTTAAAATGCTATATATTAATTATTAGGCTAGTTTTAAATGTATAATTAATATGCATGTATAATTTTATTTTCTTTGGAGATAACTCACTCCATTTCATGACTCAAATTAATTTCAACACCATAAATACAAAAAAGCAAATATCCTGAGAGAGTTGTGGCAGAGATACTTGCATGTTCAAAAGAACCCATTTCCTCTTTTAGGCGTCAGGTTGGACCCCTTGTCCCAGAGGGAAGATGTAGTCGAGTGACACTAACTTTGAGCCAGTGGAATAAAAGCTAAAGTGTGTGTTCACAACAACCTTCCATTCGTAATCCTCCATGTTCTTTTTCCCTTTTGGCCTGCTGAAGCCTAGCAGGGTAAATTGGAAGTCCCTATTTGAAGATGATAGACCTACAAAATGTAAGAATCCTGGGTCTGTAAACCACGGCCTGAAAGAGAACAGTCCACCATAAGGAGCATTTTGTAAACAACAAAACAGACTTCTCTAGTGTCAAGTTCCTGAGATTTGGAAGTTCATCTTTTCCAGCATCCAGCATCAGAGGAAAACGGCCCCCTTCCTCATCCTTCTCCTACATCCTGTCTTTATAATCCAGTGCTTTGATCTGTCATTCTTCAATTATCTGCCAAGCCCTCAGCCACTGGAGCCACCCCCAACTGCGCACCCTAAGGGGATTCAGGATGGAAAGAAGCAGGATACTGGCCCCAGGTAGCTGAGGTATATATCAAAGGGATGATTTCAATGAACCCAGATTCTTGCATCTTCCCATACATAGAAAAGTGCTAAATTCATTAACTTGAGATATCTGGTTTTCTTTAATTAACAGCAATCTTTTGATGTTCCAACTACCTGGTCTTCATTGCAAAAACGCCTATATATCCTGGCTCCCCCCTTACCTCTTCATAGCAGTCCCTCAGAGCTATTCTGAGAAGCTGTCTCCTGGGCTTGAAGTCCTCAGAAAGTCTACCAAATAAAATATAATTCTCAACTTTTAGGTTGTGCATTTTTCTTTCAGTCTACAGATCTCAATGATTAAGAAAACTTCTCTGTTCCAGAGAGAGTCATTCTACAAAATGATGGTGTATCTGGGGTCCGACTAAGTTTTATCATATCAGTGTAGCT
Organism: Aethalodelphis obliquidens; assembly: GCF_003676395.1. Taxonomy (NCBI): domain Eukaryota; kingdom Metazoa; phylum Chordata; class Mammalia; order Artiodactyla; family Delphinidae; genus Aethalodelphis; species Aethalodelphis obliquidens. The sequence continues at coordinate 27,169,720 of NW_020837962.1, forward strand.
GGTGGAGATGGCTTTAACTATTACATAGGGGTTGGCTCACATACCATCTACCTTCTACCTAACGATAAAACTAAGTAACCACCAGAACACCATCCCTGGTACCATGCGCACAAAAATAAAATGAATAATAAATGAAATAAGCAAAATATTAAATAAAGTAAAATGAAATAAAATAACAATGATAGAAAAAAAAAACCATTTTTCTTTTGAGTTATATGTAATGGTTTATTTTGGCCCAAAATAAATTCCACAGAGGTTTGCAAACAATAATATCTTTACAATCAAGTTATCTATGCTTAATTTGCCTTGAAACAAAAGTTCAGCTACTTCATCAAAAGTAAAACAAAAAATAAAAGCTAAATCTCCTAAGGAAGACATTGCTAGTATCCTTAGGGGAAATTTGTTAAATGATCATTTTTTTCATGTATTATGAACATGGAATCATTTAAAACTCTTTTATATCTTATATCTATATCCCACAGCAATGGGAACTGGCAAAGGCTATTTTGTTGTGGTTCTGATAAGGGCAGTAAGAGAGTCAGGAACAAATAAACTCTCAATTCATATTTCCAGAAACAGCTCCATTCCCTATACATTTACGAGAAAATATCAGAGTCACCAAAATATTATGTAAATATTATGTAAATGAGAGGATTCTCCAGAATTACATTGGCTGCATTAAAAAAGTTATTGTTCTAATTTAACAGACAGAGAAACTTTCCCAGCTAGACTACAGGCCATAAATGGAGGGCTGGTGAAAGCTTACACCTATGTGTTGAATTTAGATCTCTTTGAAATACCTAACAAAGAAGGCCTGCAAACTCCAATTCACTTAGCAGGGGGTCAGTCATGAACTCTAGTGAAAAATAAACATACCAGCTAATGGAGAGGAATCACTGTCTCAAATATTCCCAGGTTTTTCCTCTTTCTGTTTAATTAATGTTAATTTTCATTTGGTAAAATGTCAGGCTCCTTCCAATTTTAATTCTGACCTTGTAACAGGCAACTTATCAATTGCTGCTTCACCTGACCATCATCCCTGTCCTATTATCACAATCAGAGCTCACTATGGCAAGTCTCTCTCTTTTAGGGAAATTAATGTCTTTAAAGCAATGTTTTCCTCAGTATGTTCCTTAGAACATGAATCTCAAAACAAGATTATTAGGGAAAGAAGAGAGTTTTACAGTAGTCCCCTCTATTCACTTTCTTTGGTTTCAGTTACCCTTGGTCAACCTTGGTATGAAAATATTAAATGAAAAATTCCAGAAATAGTTCGATAAGTTTTAAATTGCCGCTGTTTTGAGTAGTGATATCTCAGCTGTTCTTGTTCCAAGGGAGGTTGTGAAACCTCCCTTTGTCCCCTGCCCCTCTGCCCCCATTAGTCACACAGTAGCCAGTAGCCTCCACGGTTACCAGATTAACTGGTAACCATAGTATCTCAATGACAGTGTCCAACTAACCCTTATTTTACTTAATAATGGACCCAAAGCACAAGAAGTGATGCTGACGATTCAGATTGTAAAGCACTTCCTTTAAGTGAAAAGGTAAAAATTCTCTACTTCATAAAGAAAGAAAAAAAATTGTATGCTCAGGTTGCTAAGATCTACAAAAGGAAGGAATCTTCTATCTGTGAAGAAGGAAAAAAAAATTGTGCTGATTTTGTTGTTAAACTGCAACAGTTATAGCCGCAGTGCATGATGAGTTCATAGTTAATAGTGAAAAGTCATTAAATTTGTACAATGAGGCATTTTGAGAGAGACAGACCACATTCTCATAACTTTTATTAGAGCATATTGTTTTAATTGTTCTATTTTATTATTAGTTATCATTGTTAATCTCTTCCTGTGCCTAATTTATAAATTAAACTATACCATAGATATGTATATATAGGAGAAAACACTGTATAAATAGGTTTCAGGTGTCCACTGGGGGTCTTGGAACGTATCCCCCAAGGATAAGGGGAGACTACTGTAGACTGAAGCCCAGCCTCCATACAGAACATTTACATTGTTCATTTAAATATTAAAGGCTCAAGGAAGCCCTTTAGTAAAGACACTGCATTCTATTTATCAAGTCTGAGGTTCTAGGCTTATTAAGCTACAGAACCTCTGGCTGTTAACACCTAGTAACATTCAATGGAACAATTAGGGAAATGGTGATATTAAATATAGCATAGAAGATATGAATTAATTACTATATTAAAACCAACATGTAGGTTGCCCATGATATCTTTCTAACTAGTGATGGGGTTCAGGACACACCACCCCAAAATATGGCACCTTGGCAAATTGAATATTTTAAACTAACGGAGTTTGAGAAAAGAGCAGAAAGGGGAAGGTCATTCTGACCTTTCCTCTGCCCTTCTTCCCTGAAACAGGTCAAAGAACCCTCCAGAAAGAGGTACCCTCCCTACACCTGGAGGAAAGAAGCAACCTTAGGTCCAAAGATAAATGGATGCCAGGAATATTCTGAAAAAATAGGCCTTACTAAGTTTCCCCCGGTTTATCACACTTATCTTGCACTCCTTCATGTATCATATTACTCTACGACTGTCCACTCTTCATCAAATCTAGCATAGAAATACTCAGGATCAACTATTTCTTCAGGTTTTCATTTTCTTATGAAGGCTCTTCTGTTAAGTAAAACTTACATTAAATAAATTTGTATGCTTTTCTCCTGTTAATCTGCCTCTGTCAGTTTAATTTTCAGATCTAGCCAGGGACCCTAAGAGGGTCAAAGGAAACTTCTCCCTCCCCTATGCTAGTAAAACAAATATTAACCTGTTCCTAATTGGTGAAACTTAGTTATGTTTGCAAGTATTCCACACTATTTAGTTCTCTCTCTTCTCCCCTTACCCATTCCTTTATTTTTTTCATTAATTACTCACTTTTAACCAATAGCAAATGGTTAATCAAACAAGAACAAAACATACAAACCTACAAAAAAAATGACAATTTTTACAACTCAATTATTAAGAGACACGTAACCCATTTAAAAAAAAATGAGCAAAGGATCTGAATAAGCATTCCTCCAAAGGAGATATAGAAATGACCAATAAGCACATGTAAAGATGCTCAACATCACTAAGATTAGGTAAATGCAAATGAAAACCACGATGAGATACCACTTCTCACCCACTATAATGGCTATAAACAAAAAGACAAATAATGACAAGTGTTGGTGAGAATATAGAGAAATTAGAATCATCATACACTGCTGGTAGGAATGTAAAACAGTGCAACTCTTTAGGAAAACAGTCTGGAGCTTCCTTAAATTTTAAGTATAGAGTTACCATATGACGCACTCCTTGGTATATACCCCCGGGAGAAATGAAATGGGAGAGAGGCAGTGAAGACAACACAACTGTAAATGCTTCAGAACTGATTGACCTAATCCTCATTTTAGGAAGCTGAACAAATCCTGAGAGGGATACTTAAAAGGAAACCCACACCTGGAAACATTACAGTGAAACCGCAGAACACACAAGATAACATAAAAATATTAGAAGCAGCCAGAAGAAAAGGTAACTTCAGGAAGAACAATTGGACGGACAGCTGGCTTACCAACAGCTCCAGTGGGTACCAGACTGTGGGAGACTCTTGTCAATGTGCTAAGACAGAACCAGTGTCAACCCAGAACCAGAACCCAGTGAATCTAACTTTCACTATAAATGATAAAAGAAAGTCATTTTCATTAAAAAAAAAAAAGGAAAATGTTTAACAACAGATCCTCACTAAAGGCATTCATACAGAATACTCCAGGCAGAAGGAAAATATTTCCAAATGCAAAGTCAGAGATGCACAGAGAGGTAAACTAAGAAACTAGTAAACATGGGAGTGAATTTAAATAAGCATTGATTATATTAAAATATCTATTTTGTGTGGTTAAAGAAGATAAAAGTAAATACTGGATAATAGCTGAAGCTTAAATGCTTAACTCATTTTTATTACTTAAGACAAACATAAAGATGTTGATTAAATAAGAATTAAGTATTAGGCTAAACATTTCCGGGGTAACCAAGAGATTAGAAAAAAGAGTACAGGGGAATTCCCTGGCGGTCCAGTGGTTAGGATTCTGTGCTTTCACTGCCAAGGGCACAGGTTCAATCTCCGGTTGGGGAAAAAGAGTACAGTATATAATTTCAAACTAGCTCAATAGGGAAAAGAAAAAAAAATTAAACCTGGAACAATTGAGACAAATATAGAACAGTGAAACATGAATGACAGTAGCTAATTGCACCAACATAAATAAATTTCAAGTAGTGATATTGAATGAAAAATCAAGTTTCACAAGAATGTATACCATATGATTCCATTTACATTCAGTGTGATTTTTTGTTACAGGATCCTAAAACATGTAAAATTCAACAACATATTTTTAGAGCTGTTTGGTATGTAGTATGACTATAAAGAGAAGGATGGTAAAAATAAGCACAAAATTCATAACAGTGGTTACTTTGGTGGGAAAGAAAAGCAGGGGATTGGGATGGGATACACTGAGGGTTTCTACGTTAGGGCAAGCTAGTGGTAGTTATACACAGACTCATTTTATTATTTGAATCTTTTATACATATTATAAACATTTTAGTATATATTCAATACACAAAAGCATGTGTGTGCATGTGTGCATGGGTGCACGTGTGTTCACGCACACACACACACACACACACACACTAATACGCTGCTCTGTGCCAGGTTAGATTGCTGCTGGAAAAATGCCTTCATTTGTAAGAAACCCCACTTTAAGGAGACAAATGAACACAATCTGAAAAAATAAAAAACATCAGGATAGGAAGGTGCCTAGAAACCAGACTGCATTGGAAATACATGAACTAACGGCAGTTTTTCCATCAGAGAATGAAGAAGTTAAATGACTTCAGGAAAATACTCTTCAAATACTTGGGTGCCTTTTATACACTCAACTGGTTAGACGGCTCCAAGGGAAAAGTTAGTACTGATCCATGGCAGTTTATGGAGACATACAGATTCAGGTTCATTAAAGGGAAAACATTCTGTTCTCTTTCTCAGACATGGTCCAGAGGTGAAATTTGGCGACTCAGGAAAGGGTGACGTCTTTGCATGAGGAAACATTTAGCCTTCTTACAAGGATTCTGGTGTTAGATAACTTTCAAAACATCTTATAGTCAATCCACAGATATAAAAAATTCCCTTTGGGTCTCTTTATACCTCATGGAGACATTTCTCTTGCTTTAAAGATATCAGGTTATCAGAGGCTGTCCAGAACTGTTTTTTACACTTTTCTGATTATGTTTTACACCATATGGTCATTTTTTACACCATATTTCTACATTAGTAGCCTGCAATTCTCTGGTTTCCACTTCAATTGTGGAACTCCTAGTTATGGACGTTTGGCTCAGAGAATACAGCAAACATATAGGGTTTTCTTTTTCTTACATAATGAGATGTCTGCAGGTTTGTAGGGCTGTTACGGCCGTTTAGGTTCTGGGTTCTTTATGTTTCTCTGCTCTGATATTTTCACCCTGTGAATTTGGTCTCCATGGTCACAAGATGGTTACTAGACCTCCATTTCTCATTTATTTGAGATTGGAATAACACAGAAAGGTGCTCTCGCAATTCTTTGACTTTCTATTCATGGAAGGAGGTTCTCCCTAGTTGTTTTCTGCTTATCGGTAGTTCATGGTCTATCGCATTTGAGAGGTGATTAGGAAAATCAAGTATTTTGCATCTAAGTCTTACTGTGGAGTGAGGCAAGGAAGAAAGCACACTTGCAGTGGGGGTGAGAGAGTCAGAGTTTAGGTCTTTTACCTGCCATAGAAACTCAGACCTAAGACAGCATTGATTCAGTCTTGAGAGATTGTTAACAGTTAACACACCATGGCTTTTAGATTGTTAACAGTTAACACACCATGGCTTTTACCTTTAACCAGACTGGTTGATTTACTTTAAAATGTAATCTAGAATGAAGGTAAAATGTCTATAAAGAAACACTGATGAATGCAAAGAGGAAGCTGAATTCACTTGCAATATCAAGTTTTAAACAAAATATTTAAATTATTTAATAAGGTCTATGGAGCTTGTTTAAGAGTATATAAAAGCAGACAGCTGCATTACAAGCTATAAACACTTTAACTAAGAAACATAAAATCAATCTGTCCTTTTTCAGAAATGCCTTGATTTGTCTTAATCAATCATTCTTAAATCATTCTGGTGAAGCTCTCAGTTCAACCCATTTATAAATCAAGATTGTACAAAGGTCACTGGATAGCTGCTCCAGGCCATCACCAGTAATAAGAAGGCCATCAATATTTTCAGAACTCACCACATTCGTAAACAGTAAAAGAGCTTAAAAGGTTTATTCAGTCTCACAACAACTCAATGAGTTTATACATGCAAAGTGTTTAGAATACTGCTTTGCACACTTGCTAAATGTTAATTATTGTGATTTTTCTTATGGCCATGAAGCTGGCAATGCTTTATCAAAAGAGGATGTGAAAAAATAAAAAAGGCTATCCCAAAGCCAATCTGCTTAAGAAAATGTCTGTTGTTTATCACTATAAACAAGTGGGAAGTTAGGTATTTGGCAGGTTAGAATGGTGTATTTTTAAGATAAGATGGACTCGTACAATTACAATTAGACTTAGCAAGACATTTATGACCCCAATTTTATTAGGGAATTAAGTCAAACAACACAAAATCCTGAAACAAAAATGCTATATTTATTTCCACATAAATTAAATTACAAGGCAATACAATAAGAGAAACTTGCTAAAGCCTTCTTCCTTGACCATCAGAACTGTTTTCTCCACGTGAGGAAACATACAAAACTGCACATGGGTTTGTGTGATTATTTCACCTCTCAATTAAGACTGCCGTCCTGTCCACATAAGGCATATTTCTATATTGCTTCACCAAAAATATAAATATTTAGGGGAGGGAAAGAACATATGATAATATAACAACAAAAACTAGCATTTGCAGAGCAAATACCACTTGAAAAAGTGATTTGGCAAAAATTTCATGTGAATAACACAGCAACCCTGTGTGGTAGGTATTACCATAATCATGAATGCTATTTTGAGATGAGTAAATTGATGTTTAGAGCAATTAAGTGACTTACCAGAAATTATCTCATAATTGGTGGAGGCAGAACTACCTACCCACTATGTGTTATAGCTTTAAAGTAGAACCTTTTTTACTATATGACAGTTCTATGAATCTGCTCCCATAACTGGAGACTAGATCTCTTACTAGGAAAGCCGTTTATATGCACACATAATGTTCTTGGCCCTGTGCAAGATCCTGGAAGTTCAGAGATAAGTAAGAAGAAGCCCTCAATCTCGAGATCGCCCTTCTCGAGACTGGGGAAAGCCAATGAACTATAAAAACCTTAAGTCCTCTGACACAGTCAAATATGGTAAGCAGCTATTGAAATGTAGACTAATTAAAATTCATAAAATAAAATTTCAGTTCCCCAGTTACAACAGCCACATTTCAAGCGCTCAACATCCACAAGGGGCAAGTGACCACTGCTTTGGACAATGCAGATGTGGAATATTTCCATCGCTGCAGCAAGTTCTATTAGAAGGCACTGCTCTAGGGCTTTGCTACTCAAGGGGTGCTCTCAACACCATCCTCATCACTGGGAGCTAGTTAGACATGAAGAATCTCAGGCCCCAAACTAGACCTACTGAATCAGAACAATAGCAAGAGCCCTCAGTGATCCATGTGAACATTAACATCTTAAATGGGTTCTTAGAGAAAAGTTTTAAGAGCTTTCCCCAAACACTTTTACCAAGTAAAATATGTGGGCTGGTGGGTGGGTGCGGGCAACAGTGAGGAACATTTAATAGAATACAGAGGACTTTACATTCAGAACAAACACTAAAGGATCAATAATAAAGGTAATGGTCATCAACTATGGGTGACCTACATGCCAGGCATCAAATAGAGACTTTGCACATGTTAAAGTAATTTCATGGACCTTGAATTTCAAACAGTGATTGGTGCTGATAATGCATTCACTTTGTGTTTTGATGAATGTTTGAGAGGAGGGAAAGTTTCCAATGAACCTTGACTAGGCAGAATAATCTACAGGAGGCGTTCACAGGGCTGAGTGGGGTGCACTTAAGGCAGATGCACTGAGTGTCAGCAAGCACATGGTCATGTATCTAAAAATGATACTCTAAGCCATGTGTAAAATGATCCCTTCCCAGCTCTCAGGGGATGCCAGGAAAGTAGTTGTGGGGTCCCTTCTGATTGGTACTGGATAATGTCAATATGTAACTGTAGCCAAGAAGCCTAGAAAAATGCTATGAATGCTATGACTAAGAAGGATTCAAGAAAGTACCAGAAGACAGAACTCACCCTGGTAACGTCTCTGCCCTTGCCTCATTACAATCTTGTGTGTGGTAGAATAATTTCTACCATTTTTCTATTAACAAAGAACAACAAAGAAGATCTGCACAAATATGTCTTTTCTATTCACAGAGACCAAACTGGCCCAGAAAGACAAAACATTAGTTCACAAACAATTTCTGGGCAAGAATTGCCACTGAAATTGGCATAATATGAGCAAAAATTGAGTTGTCTCATGTCGACATTCATCAATTTGGGGAAAAATATTACATAATAACTTGATTACACCTTTTTCACTAATTCTGGGAAATCCTGTTGGTGAACATACCCTCATTCATCACTCCAGGGTAATTTCTAGAAACCCTGATAGTTGTGCTATTCAAAGTGGTGGTTTGGGAAATAACCTTGAATACAGTGGGGACATATAGAATGTTGTGGCCTCCATGGCAGATCATGGCATGCAATGGTTTCAATGATTTGAGGTCATCTGAGGTTCCTGGAAGAATCTCATTAGATAATTCACATGGTCATATTTTTCATGAGCATCGTAACAGTCACAATAAAAATGTTAGTTTAAACAATGCCACATACCTCTTTCATAAAAGCATATTTAACTAGCATTCTCTAATAATACTTGAAACCTTACATTATGTGAGGGCATTCATTAGTGCCCCTAAACCAAGCCCACACACAAAATTCAGTGGCCATTACCTGGTAACAACAATGAAGGCAGGTGCAACACATAGCAGACTAGAGTCTCAAGCATCAAGTTATAAAGGACGAAACCACAAAAGTAATTAAGCACTCAACATCAATAATCTACTATATAATGATTCTCTAGGAACTATATTAATCCCTGTCCAAAGAACATGATTGAAAGAAAAAGAAATGATCTCCATGCAGATGCACATTCAGGCCCAATACAATTACTATGCAAATGCCTTAAGACAAAATTAACTTGCTTAGCCAAAACTTTCCCTTGGAGATGAGTAGACAGATTTCCGTGATTTAGCTGCATAAGTGTTTTTTGGTTCACATTGTAGCCCACTGTTTCTCTACAAAGATGGATTTAAACAAATACCACCATCACCTCCTCCCCTCCAAACCAATAACATTCTTCAGAGACTTTGCTAGACCTCAGCTTTGAAACTGTTGAATGGCATCAATGTAGCCTTATGCCTCCATGAAAAAGCATGACAGGCGACTTACATTTTATCCTATGTTGGCTTTTAATTCTGTTGAAATAGATGTAAACATTTCTTGGAGTGGACACCATGTTATTAGAATATTTAGTAGAGTGCCAAGCTCTGTACAAACATTATTTTTTCATCTGCATGATCTCCTTTCTGGAGTGGACGGCATGTTATTATCACTGTTTTGTAGTGGGAAAAGTTAGCTTTGAAGGTCAGCTTCTTTACCTGAAGGAAGAGGTTACATAAGAGTCCAGAACTACAATCTTAACTGTCTTTTACTCCAGGCAGGTAGTGCAAATGAGGTAAGCAGGCCAAATCAGACAAGCAATAGGAATGGACTGCGTAACAGAAGAAAACATGTGCTCCCAAGTTCCTGTTTCATCCAACGACGGTGGGATCGCCTAGTGTTTAAGGGTAAAGGCTTGGGATATTTATCTGGACAAGGAAATCTGCTTTCCCTTGGAATCAACACATCTAGACCTATGTGGAAGACCTACACCTTAAGAATAGAACCTATAATTTGTTGAGAGATAAGCTAGGATATTGGAATTTTATCAAGTTGGAAGTGGCGGGAATGAACACTGACTAAGCTGAAATGTTCATCAACTCATTCAACAAAAACTGATTGACCATGAGAGACTGAATATACAAACAGATAATGACCAGGCCATACATGACAATAGAACTCTGACCACAGCCTCTATAGTAACCAGACCAGGAGCCACACCACAAACTCTCCAGTAACTAGACCAGGAAGCAAAACCAGAACCTCTACAGCAACTGGACACAAACAATCATGATTTGGTCAATGGCTTTCATCTTTCCTATTTTTCTCCCCACTGTCCTTCCAACTCAGAGAAAGCCAAGTATGCTTCCCAAACCAAGCGCATCAAATGCTCACTTCTAGTTAGCCCAATTTCAGCTTCCCCATGCCAAAATCCTCCCGGACGGAAAAGCCCACCTGCAAATTTCTGTTTGTTTTACTATAAAGGTTTCCTATTCTTCTGCTGGCCTTTGAGTCTCTGCCAAGTTCAAGTAATTGTTGCTGATACTCTTGCAAGCTCTAAATGAATAGCTTTTGTTTATTCACATTTGCGTGGTCTTCATTTATTTCCATAAACACATATTAGTATCAACTTTCTAAAGTGATCCAGTAAGTGGATGGAGAGGGAGATTTTACAAAGAGCTAAGGCACTGAGAGTTACGCACAGGATGGCATGCAAAGGGTAGTACTGGTGGCTGAGTGTGTCTGGAGGGTAGAGTGGTGTGTGTGTGTGTGTGTGTGTGTGTGTGTGTATGTACTTGGGAGTATAAGTGTGACATGACTTTGAACAAAGAGACCAGGAAGATGATGAAGGACATTAAATGACAAACTTGCAAGTCTGTAAATTTATCCTTTAGTTATGGACAACAGTGAAAACATTTAAATAGGGAACTAATGCGATTTAACTTGAATTTTTGAAATGCTACTCTAGCAGCAGGATGGAAGATGAATGGATGGTAGGCAATCTATGAGGTGAGTATGCCTAGGAAATCATCACTGTGGCCCAGATGAAAGATGCTGAAGACCTAAACACTGGCAGTGGGGACAGAAATGAGGACAGAATAAAAGAGATGATATTTATGTTACAGACAGACAACTTACAAGACGTGGTAGAGACAAGAGAAAAACTGAGAATCACTCCAGGTTTCTAGGTGGCATGCTCATGGAAAAGAACAGGTTAGGAAGTAAATCACAGCAATAACTAAGAACACCTGCTAAGTGGTGGACCTGGGACACAAGGTCAAGATGACTTCTGGAAAGCTCACATTACTCCTATTGAACATGTCATGTCCCAGGTAGACTTAGACACTGAATGACAGTGGACATTGCTCCACACTTGAACTCTCTCGGTACATTTACAAAGAAGTATGACCTCATTAGGAGATCCTTTTGCAAGTGGAGATGATGTGCATGTAAAAATACGTTCTTGTATAAAACAGCAATAGGTTAAGAAATCTAATGACCTCTACAGAAGTCCAAGGAGGATACTTTTGGATAAAATGCACCATTGGTGAAGAGGGTAAAATGATTTTTTCCCTCCTATGCATGTTAATTCTTACCTTTTATATTAGAATTTATGTACTTTCCCTTATGTGAATTATAAACTTTTAAAAGCAGAAAATGCATCCTTTAAAAGATAAACCTATTCCTTAACTGCTACTGTTAAGGGGAGGGTCAGGTAAAAAATATCAACTCTTTAACTTGTGAAGATAAGACAGTGCCACCAAATAAACTAATGACGTCGTCACTTCTCAGAAAGAAACAAAAAATCACCCCAAATCTTTTGCTCGCAAACCACAGCGAAGATAGGAATCTGCTTACTGCTGCGGAATAAGCACATTAGCCATTTTTTTCTGATGCCTATATCATCTCACTTGTAAAGAACTTCTTTTGGTGGGGGGGTGGGACAGGTCATTCTGCAAGGTACTACGTAAAGGCAGATACTAAAAGTTTTCTCTTTTACAGGTTTTTTCTTTTCTTTTCTTTTTTTTTTTTTGGTCCTCATGTGCCAAAAGAGAATGGTAGTATCGTGAGATATACAGCAAGATCTTATTACTTAAAAATAAGTCTTAACAGGCTAAGTTTATGAGATAAATTCATAATACTTTCGTCTTGGCCACTTTTAAACTTAATCTTTGATTCTCTATGTAACAATCATGAAAGCAAGATTGGAGTCATTGATTAAACCATAACATGCATTCCTCTAATTTTCCATGTGGTTTTGACTCTGATGTAAAAAGCTTTGATTTTGCCGTACACAACATTTTGATTACTGCCCCAGCTTGATTAAGATCCTTGAATGCAGATGAGAATTAATACTCAGCACAAAGATGAGAGCCTGTGAAGGAAGTAGGGGATCTGCATAAGCATCCATTTGTGTGATAGTGGTGTGTGGGTGACTACAAAAGGACAAAGGTGGTCTGCAGCCACTTCCCTCACCACTTTCCCCCCAACCACACACCCACAGAGTCACAGAACTAAGAATTACGGGTCAGAGATAATTTCAACCAAAGTGCAGTAAGAGGCAGACGCAGTAGGCTTAGAAATAGAATTATAATACTTGTAATAATAATCATTACTACGTGGCAGGCAGGACACCACACATTTCATGTGCCTTATCTCAGTTAATCACACGGGCAATGACACACTAGATATTTCCATTTGGCTGTTTAGTAGGCATCTTGACAGCTTTCTTGATTCCTCTTCCTCAGGCTTCACCCATTCATTCATTCATTCATCTGTATATTCAACAGATATTTACTGATTACCTGTTACGTGCCAGACAATGTTCTAGGCACGATGAACCAAAAAGCAGTAAACAAAACAGACAAAAATATATACTGTCATGAGGTGTACATTCTAGAGGACAAAAAAAATTGGTGAGTAAAAGATATAATATGTTAGTTGGGGATAAATGCTATAGAGCAAAGTAAGGCATGAAAGTAAATGAAGAGACAGTGCAATTTTAAGAACGCTGGTTATGGAAGCCTCTATTCGTAGGTGACGTTTGGGTGAAGACACACAGGAGGGAGTGAGCCATGCTGGAATCTGGAGCACAGTGTTACAGACACGAGAGCAGGAATCTCCACCAAAGCACCATCACTCAGTCCAATGCTCAGTCCAATGACCTGTTATTCTGAATTGTTTCTTATCACTTCCCATCCAATCCATCACCACATTCTGACACCTCCATCTCCAAAATTTATCCCAGCCACTTTTCTCCATCTCTACTCTAGGCTCACACCCTCATCCACCCAACTGCTCTCCCCAAGGCCATGCCTTCCCTGGCCCAGAGTCAATTCCACACAGCCAGACTGACCTTTTAAAAACATACATCCCATCCTTTCACTTCTGGAAGCTTATCATCCAGCATATATTACCTCTGGTGTAAAATGCTGACTCCTCGTCAGAGCAGAGGGGTCCTGCATCCTGGCTCCTTCTCCGCCTGACTTCCCAGCCCTCTCTACCACCACTGACTCTGCTGCAGCCCCCTGCCAACTCCTTTCAGCCTCAGAGCCTGCATTAGTCTACTTGGGCTACTATAACAAAATACTACCACAGACTGGGTGGCTTAAACAACAGAATCTTATTTTCTCACTGTTGAGAAAATAAGGCTGGAAGTCCAAGATCAAGGTGCTATCAGGGTTGGTTTCTAGTGACACCTCTCACCCTGGCTTGTATAAGGCTGCCTTCTTGCTGTGTCCTCACATGGTCTTTCTTTTTGCATGTGCAGACAGAAACAGAGATCTCTTCTGCTTCTCATAAGGACACCAGTCCATGGATTAGAGCCCCACTCTTCTGACCTCATTTAATACTAATTACCTCCTTAAAGGCTCTATCTCCAAATACAGTCACATTGAAGGTTAGGGCTTCAACGTAGGAATTTTGGGGACACAATTCAGTCCATCACAGAGCCTTTGCATTTGCTGTTCTCTCCGCCTAAGATGCTCTTCTCCCAGGTTTCTGCATGGTTGGCTCCTTCCCTTCATGTGAACATGAGCCCTTCCTTGATCACCCTTTGCAATAATACTACTCTCACTCTTACTCTCTCTCTCTCTCCCTTTACCCTTTGTTACTCTTCTTCCAGCCTCCAATCCCTACCTGATATTACATTTCCTGTCTGAGTCCTAGAAAGCAGGGACTTTGTTCTTTGCTATATCTCCAGGCCCTAGAATAGTAACCTGTATATAGCAAGTGTCCCTATTAGTTGGATGAAAACTCTCAGAGCATTTATACCAAGTGGGTGCTATTAGCCCCATCATATAGAGGAGAAAAATGATGATCAGAGAAATTCAATAATTTGCCTTGGCTCCCTCGGTCAGAACCAGGATTTAAATCCAAGTCTGCTTACCTCCCAAGTGAACAGGTTCCATGTATTATCATCTCTGTCCTTCACAACAGCCCTGTGAGATGGCTATATGAGTTACTGTAATTGTTGAGCTCCCATCAGAATCTACAGGGCATGGAACTGGCTTGATGAGGGGGCCCTGGGACTCAGAGGCAGTGGGCTTCTTGCCCAAATATTGGAGGCGAAGTGTAGCTGCAGGAAGAAGCATCCTAGGAAGGATGCTGTGCCAGAAACAGAGTTATCTTTCCACAGTTGGGTTACCTCACCCACAGAGGAGTAGATAAGATGAAGAAACCAGGATGCAAAGTCTAGCAGGGTCCTGGGTGAACGAATTTGTGCCTAAGTTTGAAATGAACAGAGGAACAGTCTCATCGCTGGAATTCTGGTGTCCATGACAGCTGGTGTGCTCAGGGGCATTTATTGGGGAAGCAAAGATGGTGTTGTTGATCACAGATCATCATTATGCCAACAAAACTTCCATCTCATGCACTCTACTCACAAGCCCTCCTTCAGTCCTGAGTTATTTAACTCATGCTGCATCTATGAGGAAAGCTTTTCTCCAATGTATTCATCTGGTATAATTCTATTCATCCTTAAAAATCCAAATCAAATATCATTTATTCCCTTTGACTTTTTCTGCTCCCTGTCTCCTTGTACAGAAACAAATGCTTCTTTTCCAGGGTTCACTGAGCGGTATTAACAGAGCTCTTCACTGTAGAAGCTGGCTCTATTCTGGCACACAAACCATTATTTGTTTTAGCTCATACTGTCTTCTGTGGTGTTCCTGAAATACACCACCTATATGTTATTCATCTTACATCTCCAGCATGCCAATGTATGCTTAGTACTTTGGAGAAACACAATAAATGTTTGGAAATGGAACTTCAATTTCCAGATGAGGATCTTGATGCTTGCCCAAGATAATTAACTAATGGCAGAGCTGAGAAATGAAGCTAATTTTTCTCCCTAAAAGTTTTTCCAGAGGCTGTATTGAATCTCTTTAAGTCATTTTAACATATGTTCTCACATGGCTAACAAACTCCCAGGAGGGGCCCTGCTCACCTTTCTCTTGAACTTCTGGCTCTGGCAAAAAGGTTAAGGGATGAGTAAAAATGAAAATATAAAAGAAAACTATAAAAAAGGAAAAATCTCTTTCTACCAGAAAGTACTTATTTCCAGCAGTGGCCTAAGAAAAGAGTTAAAAATTAAAACAGAATGTTGTTTTGCAAATTAAGAACCATCCAAAGTACAGCTGTTTCATGAATATTACCATTTAACAAAATACTCACAATTGAAATTGTTTCGAACTTTCCTAGTAGATCTCTTATTATAGTTGGTAGCAATTTTAAAAACAGGACAGAATTCTATGACTGAGTTCCAGCGAATCTTGTAGTGGATATCAAAACTAAAATAATTCCACCAAACATCTATATTACAGGATTTTTAGATGAGTGAAAGAAAGAAGGAAAGAAGAAAGGAAAGAAATTGCTTTTAAGAAGTAAATGCTTTTTTTTAAAGAAGGCAAGCTGAAAGGGGTTCACAGGATAAGTCAGAAAAAAGCAAGTCCACTTAAAATTTGTATCCAAATACAAATTACAATTTTTTTCTTTGAGCTAATTCTTTTATTTCTTACCACAAAGACAGAGTGAATTTTTAACCTGAAAATAACCTTGTGATATGAACATATATAGGTATAGCTGAATATAGAATCCATGAATGAGTACCATGTGTTTCAAAAATGAAGACTGTGTTATCACTGGTGAAAAATAAGCATACGGTTTCTATATTATTGTAAAGTTTAGCATTCACCTCACTGCTAGTATAGTTCTTGAGCATAGACGCAGTGAGAATCTTATCTCCGCTTGCTCTTTGTTGCATATCCCCCAGGCATTGCATACAAATTTGCAAAAATATTTTCATCAGGTACAAGCCCGCTCTTTACAACTTAGCAGCAAAGTGATATTTGGGGGCTTTGGCGGGTGTTTGTTCTAATACCACAGTTCTTTCACAGAATGTTTGTCAACTGTCCATGCTTCCAGGAACCAGTTCTTATCTTTAGCCCAATAGTATTGAGTTGGTCATATGTCATCAATGGAGGATGGTAGAATTCCTCAAAGAAAATCCTGCAGCTAGATTGGTTGTTGGCACAAAATGTGGAATCTCTGGTGGATGCTTCACTAAAAACAGAGTCCTTAAAAAGGGAGCAGACTTTCTATAAGGCTAAGGAAGAAAGGTATGCATAATCCAGTACTCTCCTTGAAGCATAAAGTAAATCCACCAGATACTTGAGGAACAGAGATTAAAGAAAGGAGAGATTAAAAGAAAACAGTAGTACATTGGTAGAATTCTGATGAGACAATTGTGGACAAGTCTTATCACTCCTGAATTGCATTGTTTTCACATAAAAAACACCACCAAAAAAATGGTCCCAACTAATGGACATTTCTACCTGTCCATTAATTTCATAGATTGACAAGAAATTGAAAGAAAAATGTATGTGATGATTTTGTTCACTACAGTCACTTCCCCAAATAGATGTAGCTATTTTAATCCATTAGAGCTAAATATTAGGGTTGAAGTAGGTGTAAGAGATTTGGCATTAAATTTTTCAAAGGGAATGGGTACACAATCATTTCACCTACAATCTCTGACTCACCTAAGACCACAAAGGAAATAAATAGCGGACACTTCCGAGAGTGGTCTGGGAGGAAGCCTAGGAAAAACGATCTTGAAATATTCATGCTAAATCATTAGGCTTTTTGAAGACTTCAAAGGGTAAACATTCTTTTATTTTATTGAATAATTGAATTCCAAAGAGCAAAGTTCAATATATTATCATTAACTTCCATTATGTAATTAGCGATTTGATGCCATAGAAATATTCCTCCATTAACTTAGGTTTTGTGATAGTCAACCCCATGGTGCAATGGACATTGTAGTCCATTAGTGGGGTTATGCCTATAACAAATATAGCGGTTACACATATTGTACTTAGGGAATGTCTTAGTGTGGCTTCCCCTGAGAACGGCATCTTAGACAAGGAGGCACCTTAGAAAAGAGGAGTATGGACAATGAGATAGGGAAGGAAGAGGTGTTTTTTTTTTTTTTTAACATCTTTATTGAGGTATAATTGCTTTACAATGGTGTGTTAGTTTCTGCTTTATAACAAAGTGAATCAGTTATACATATACATATGTTCCCATATGGGAAGGAAGAGTTTTTAATGAAAGATACAGAAATGAGTTTATTACCACTTTTCACTGAGTGGTGGCTCAGTCCTGCTGGGGTCACCCTCAGAAATTGTGCCTCAGGCTGTGTGTTTACCCGGAAACTACCCCCTATCATTCCATTGGTTAAGGGCTGTCCATTGAGGATGTTAACTCCCCTGTATTCTACGTTGCTCCTGCCCACTGACTGGTTTTCCAATTTCCCTCCCACGTGCACTAGAGCTGAAGTGCTGGCAATATGCAATGAAGTGTCTATGACATTTGCTCCAATATCTAGGGGCCAAGGGTGCTTGATATCACCATCTGTTATAGAGATGCAGGATGACATAATAGCTGACAGAGTATTTCTTTAGTGTCAGCTCCATGACACCATTACAGATAATCTACAGTTCTTAGTTTCCTCATCCATAAGATGGTGATAATAATAAAATCCATAATGCTTATAAAATAAAGGACCTAGCATGTAGTGGGCATTCAAGGGAAATGAATTGTTTTCGTTTTCCTAAAGAAATATTTTTAAACATCTTTTTTATTGCCAAAAATGCTCACCAAACCAAGGAAATATATCCAATTTCTGTTACTCTTTTCATTTAATTTTCATTGAAGACTATTCTACTCCACTTCTCACTTTAGTTGGCATTTGAAATAGCCCATCGATGAGTTATGAAATGTCACATTCCCTGGTAGTTGCTATGCTCATGGAATCAGAAAACGTCAGGACAGGAAGGGACCTCCCAGTTCAGCCCATCCAATTGCCTGTGCCATGCCTCTCAGCAGACAGAATTTCCTTTCTTAACTAGGAGCCACCTATTGACCTTAAATAATTGAGACTGATTTGTGTGAGACTCATTTCTTTACTTTGTTGTCATCACCACTTATATAAATGGCTAAAATCCAGACAGGGCAGGAAAGCACAGTTTGAAAAGCTAAAAATGTCCCTCCAAAAAGAAGTAGTCAGTAGAAAGGACGCCCATTTTTCAAAAATGAATTATCCTTGAGCTATTACACTGACATTTTCTCCAAATTTGCTCAGAAATGGTAGACATTGCTATTTCTGTCCCAGTAGGAGTCCTGATGTTGAAACAAGTTTTTATAACACAGGGTGTTCACAATCTTGGGTACACTATTTGTCTTCAGTGGCGCCCTAGCACAGCAATTACTCTGCCAGCTCAGCCTTCTTCCGCTGCCTTCTAAACATAACACATCTACAGATTTACTTAGAAGTATATCAGCCACTTTTCCACGCAAAGGCTCTGCTCTCACCAAAAACATGACATGTGCTGAGTATCTTTGAAAAGCTGTAATTATCAGCTCCTAGTGGTTCAAACAGAAATAGACACAAGACTGATGTGTGCTGAAGGTTTCCAGAGCCTGCTCAATCAGGGTAAAAATACCTGGCAGGGCCAAAAGAAAAGCACAAACACTGTGAGGTTTCTTCCCCCGCTTAATATATTTTTCCTTCTGGTCAAGAAAAGAAATCCCTTTTGAAAGGGATTTAGTCCAAGTTAGTAAGCTTCTAGCCCCAAAAAACTGTTTCTTGAAGTAGTCTACAAAGCTGGTGACATAGAAGCCATTGTGTGCCACCCAAAGGCAAAATCTGGCAGGCAAAATCCTCTCCACAGGAAAATATAGGTGGGATTACCAAGCCTAGCTGGGACATGTCTCAGGGCTACTGCCGAAGGGCTGATTTGAAAGAGACAACATGAATACAAACAAAGGTTGCAGCCATTTTCCTGATATTCTGTCCAACATACACAGAGTCGGAAATCATAGAGTCCCAAAAAGGGAATTAAAGGTCATTTTGTCACCTTTTCCTTCTGTAATGCCCCCCCCCACACCAGCCCTTATTGCAGGATTTCCTGCTAAAATCATATTCCACATTGTAATTAACCAGTTTTGCTGACAAATGACTCAAAAAGACTTGCTTGTTAGCCTGTTTCCTTGATGGACATGAAGAAACTAGAAAGGTATTTCTGATATTGGGCAAAATTACATTTCCCTGTAATTTGCAGTGAGTGTCTCCTTCTGACTCCCTAGGGCAACTCTCTTTCCTACTGAACAATCTTTCACATTTCTGAAGAAGCCGAGCCCCTTCCTCACCATGTCTTTTCCACTAGAAACAAAACTCTCCCCAGTTTCCTGGACTGTTACTCATGTAACTTGGTTTCCAGACCAGTCACACCCTATTGATCATCAGTAGTATTCTAGATATTACTTGTAGAGCATTTGGAATCTGGTTGGCACAGCTTTATGTACATTTTCTCAATGACTGCTCCCAAGGTCTTGGGATCCCCACTTAAGAGATGAGGAACATGAGGTATGCAGCTGTCCCAAATTTCACAGCTAGTAAGTAAAAGAGTTGACAGTAAAACCCAGGCCACTAAAATCCAGCCACTCAAAATCCTGTGCTTGGAACCATTTGCCACACAGCTCTCCTGTTTGTTTACCTGTTCATGGTAGTGCCCCAAACTAGAAGCATGTCTCCAGGTGGGGTCTGATTGGTGCAGAGTATAGTTGGCCTTTGACTACTTTTAATGATGTCTAGAATGTGATGAATATTTCTAAACAGCCAAATCACAATATTACCTCACACTGAATTTATGATCAAAGCAAACCACTCAGTATCTTGACATTCATACATGCATATTGTAATTTGTGTGCAATTTCAATGAAACTCCAATTCTGCACATCCAGGATTCCAGATCACTGAGACCTCTTTGAGTCTTCATGCTATTATTCAATGAATCAACCATATCTCCAAATTGTGCATCACATAACATTTGAAAATAGCAGCTTCTAATTTCATTCTTTTACATGTAGCTGTCCAGTTTTCCCAGCACCACTTATTGAAGAGGCTGTCTTTTCTCCATTGTATGTTCTTGGCTCCTTTGTCATAAATTAAGTGACAATATGTGAGTGGGTTTATCTCTGGGCTTTCTATCCTGTACCATTGATCTATATTTCTGTTTTTGTGCCAGTACCATACTGTCTTGATTACTGTAGCTTTGTAGTATAGCTTGAAGTTGGGGAGCCTGATTCCTCTAGCTCCATTTTTCTTTCTCAAGATTGTGTCCATCAACAGATGAATGGATAAAGATGTGGCACATGTATACAATGGAATATTACTCAGCCACAAAAAGAAACAAAATTGAGTTATTTGTTGTGAGGTGGATGGACCTAGAGTCTGTCATACAGAGTGAAGTAAGTCAGAAAGGGAAAAACAAATACTGTATGCTAACACATATATATGGAATCTAAAAAAAAAAAAAAAAAAAAAAAGAGGTACTGATGAACCTAGTGGCAGGGCAGGAATAGATGTAGACATAGAGAATGGACTTGAGGACATAGGGGGTGGGAGGGGGAAGCTGGGGCAAAGTGAGAGTTGTATTGACATATATACACTACCGAATGTCAAACAGTTAGCTAATGGGAAGCAGCAGCATAGCAGAGGGAGATCAGCTTGGTGCTTTGCGATGACCTAGAGCCGTGGGATAGGGAGGGTGGGAGGGAGGGTCAAGAGGGAAGGGATATGCGGATTTATGTATGCATATGACTGATTCACTTTGTTGTACAACAGAAACTAACACGGTATTGTGAAGCAATTATACTCCAATAAAGATCTATTTAAAAAAAAAGAAAAAGAAAACAGCATCTTCTATGATGGCTTCATAGAATTGCTTAATAAAAATAATTGATCAGAAGAAGAGGAAGGATATAACACTGAGATATAATCCATCATAAACACCCATTCATTGGGAATGACTATACGAAGAGACACTAATTTGCTTGACTAAATGACCTACTCATGCAGACTCCTAATGCTCAACTTGTTCTTTCCTAAGTGTTCCCAAACCAGGGACTTAAAAACCCCATATCAGTCAAGATCCTAGCCCCCCACACCCTCTAAATTTTAATGAGAAGATATATTAAGTGAAGAGCTTTAATGAAGGTATAGAACTCAGAGGTATAGGGCAGGTTAGGACACAGCCAATAAGGGAAGCTGGTTCATGCAGGATTAGCCACTGTGGGGAGCTGTCATAACTCCTGGGCCTGAAGTGGAAGTAAGGGGGTGTGATGGGAAGAGAATGACTGACTGTATGTGGTCAGAGCTGGAGCCATAAAAGAGGGGCTGCCTTTTGGGAGTTGTAGTTGAAGAGATATTCTGCCACTGCCAGAAATGTGGTGCTGAAGAAGAGGGGAGTAGAGGATAAACACCCCACATCTCTATCCCTCCACCCTCTAATAGCCTTGACTGGGTATCCCACTGGCCAAACTCAAACTTTCCCCGAGAGTCATCTTCCCAGGGCACCCACGGAGTGGAGAAGACAATGGTAGAAACTGGATTTCGGGGGAGAGGGAGTGATTGGGAGGCAGCAAAGAGTGAAAACTAAGCATATGTCCCTTCTCCAGTTTGGCTAATGGTCTATAAGCTTTCTTGCCAATTTCTTTTTCACATTGGTAAAAGTGATGTTTAAATTGATAGTGAATGGTATACTCTTCCATTACGAGGTAAAAATCAGATGTCTCATCCCATTGAGATGGAGGAAGTGGCCTCTTCCACACCAGCCAATAATTTTTGAGAAAAATGTAGTCCAAGGCCAGGACCCACCAAGTGTCATTTGCATTAAACTTCACAGTACAGTTTTTATATCAAAATGTCAAAAGCAATTTTTTCTACTCTGGAAAACTGGGCTTTACTGAGTCTTATTGCATTGTACTAATGTTCAAGAAAATAAAGATGACGCAGTAGCTATTTCATAATTAAATAGTATTATCCCAGCATGCTTGGTTTTTATGTTTGGCTGTTTTACTGGTTTTTCTACAATGTGGCAAAAGTACTTGAATCTCCTGGGTTTCATCAATAAAACCAAGAAGAATTGAATAGATAGTATTGTAAATCTCGATAATTGATGTCAAGAATATGCAGTGAATTACTTGCAAAAGAAGATAATTTTGATTTGGGGCTTTCACTAAACTTTTAATGTAGCTATTCATTGAACTGGGCTTTAAACTTTTTTAAAAAATCAGGAAAATTCTTAAAAAAATAAAGAGGTAAAATTAAGTTCTTAAAACATATACAGACTTCTTTAGAAAACTCTCAAAATAAAAATAAAAGATGACAGAATCACTAAAATATATCTTCTACACACAAACATACACACAAAGGGAATGTTATTTTATTTCTATGTATATTCTGGATTCAGTTATATTCAACGTGCCTTATTTTCTTTTATGTGAAATTAGAACTAGACAAAATATATTTCTTGAAACCAGATCTTTATTTTGTCCACATTCATTTATCTTGATTCAATGCTTCTTCATATTAATTGTATAACAGGTAGAGAGGTAAGGTGCCTTACTGTTGCTGCTCAGTTAATCCTCCTGTATTGATATTTAAACTGGCTTAAGGAATTTTTCCAATACAAAGAGCTTCATAGTTGAGCAAGCCAAGGGGAATGGTCATCCTTCCTAAACAAAGTTTGAAGAGGCAACAGTCCCCTCCCCCTCCCTCATAGGAATTCTTACTTCTGCTGGAAACATGAATAATTTCAGAGACATCTTCTGCCCTGGTCAGTCATCGCTCATGTTTCATATCTGCCTGGTTCATTAGTAAGCAAACATAGCTCTCAGTGTTCATGCAAAAGCATCTATATTTAGATAAATATTAAGTCACTCAGCAAACCTCCAGAAAAAGGAGTATTTATTATTTCTTACTGACATGAGTTGGAATTACACTGATCAAATTTCTTATTTTGTGATCAGATTATCTTGCAACCAGTACAATGCAAGGTATCAAAAGCCTGAGCTGGAAAATGCATTCAAAGCAATTCTCTCTTGTAGCAAATCAGTCTACCCTTCAGAAATGTATATCATATTCAGGAAGTCTTTGGCTGATGGTCTTCATTATCCGGCTCTTCTGTAAGTATCCTATTCAGGTCTGTAAGTTTGAAATTGATACTTTCACATAGATTTCAACTAAGACCATGTAATTCTGGATTTATTTTTTATTAAAGAGAATCACATGGGTGAAATTTTTACTCAAATTCGGCAGAGCTAACCATGCTTGACTTCAATGAAGAAATGGTGATACTGCCTTAATTGTAATATCAACAGTTAGAAACAATGATTTACCTTTAATTGTGTGCAATAATAATAATTGAAACATTGTTAAGAGATGTAGCTACTTATTTGCAGGGACATAATCAGATTTCTTGTGATGATACGTTTTGGAAAAGATTACTCTGCTGAATGACTGCAGTAAAGTCGTTTGAGTTTGTTCTGTTTCAAGTCCCTTCTACTGTAAAATAGTGCGTCTGTGTTAATTTCTTAGCTGTGTGCTAGCTGTAATATACAAACTTTCCAGATATATGGAAACATGAGTAAGCCCTGAAGAGACAAGGGTTTTACCAGTTAAAAGGTGTGAGACGGGCTTTCCTGGTGGCGCAGTGGTTGAGAGTCCGCCTGCTGATGCAGGGGATACGGGATCTTGCCCCGGTCCGGGAAGATCCCACATGCCACGGAACGGTTGGGCCCGTGAGCCATGGCCACTGAGCCTGCGCGTGCGGAGCCTGTGCTCCGCAAGGGGAGAGGCCACAACAGTGACAGGCCCTCGTAAAAAAAAAAAAAAAAAAAAAAAAAAAAAAAGGTGTGAAACGGAATAACATATAGCAATCAATTCCTGCAGAAAGTCCAGAAAACATAAGGTATCTCTGGGGATGAGTTTCCCTTCTCCTTTCAAGGTCCCAGCTATAACTGTTAAGCAGTTTCCTTAGACAATAAAAATGTGAATAAAAAAGTCCAAAGGTTTCTGAAGAAAGAAAACAGAACAATAAAAGTAATGTGTCCTTATTTATCATCACTCATATCAATATTAGCTATGGGCTTCTCAAGTGTTTAAGCCTTTTTGCCAGCAGAATATTGGCCACCATTAAAATGATTTTCCAGCCTTAGAGATATGTTTTCCAGTCACTGATTGATTGCTGGCTTTCAAGCTACAAGGTATTCTTGTCCAAGCACAACTAGTTTAAATCATTCTACTTCATGGTGACCTTGATGTGATCAGCTTATATTTCAAATGCTCTAATGAAAGAAGCTCTGAATATGTGAAATTCTATTATTTAGGATTCTTATCGTTTCTTCAGCACAAAATTCTTTGAAACTAACATAATCTTTTATATGCATCACTTCTGTGGACTTAACAAGATAATATATATGCACCCACAAATAAGCTTGCAAATCTCTAAGATATTGCTAATTAAAATAAAATAGAAAGTAAAGGTCATAATAGTTTCAGAAGAGGACAAGGGATGATTTAGTCAAAGGACATTTTCAAAAATTTAAGATTTTTGGTACATGAGAAGTGGAGTTTTCTAAGCCTGTATAAAGGCCAATAATATAGAAAGAAAAGAAAAGAAAAGAAAAAAAATCTAACCAGTCAAAAAAAGGCAGGGAAAGGTATAAATCAAATAGAAGGCAGAATTTAGAAAATACCGTAGAAGTAGGATAATATTAGAAAAGATCCAAGTTTTACTTATAGATCTGCTACCCACGTATCTATCCAAATACCTAAATGTCATAAATCTAAATATCCAAATGCCACACAACTTCAAAGAGTAATGGATGCCCGTTTGGGATGTGGTCTGAACAGTATGATACATATAAGACTTCAAATAAAAATGTGACAGAAAACCCAGCTCCCTTGGTTAAGCATCTGAGTATTTCTGTAGCACAGTTTTTCTTATGAAATAATAATGGTTTATGCTACTTGTATTTATGAATTTTAGGGAAAAATACATCCTGTCATCACTTGAAGGCTTTAAGAGGTTTTGTTTTAGGTATTGTTTGGAAAGGGTCAATAAGAGAATCCCTTAGTCTTAAGAAACATGCCAGTGTGCTAATGTCCACTAGATACCTCAAAGCTTGACATCTTTACTACAACTACTTCAGCCACCAAACCTGAATCCTGTGGATAGAAAAGATAGAGGGAGTCAGCAATGTGTTCTCGGTCGACTGTTAAATCCTTTGCTCAGTCTTGCCAAAATACTTCCTGAATGCCTGCTCTATGTAAAGCACTGGGGATACAAATGTAGTTTAAAGTAACCTTACAGGCTCTCAAGAGATGCTCAAAACTAACTGCAGCGAGGGGGATTCGGAGGAGATGGCCTTCTTGAGAGTATGTTCCTGACCCTCTTTTCTTCTCAATTTTCTTTCTGGAGTGAAGTCAACATCCAAAGAGTTAATCGGCAGTGCCTGGAGGGCCCACGTAAGGCCAGGAGTGTGCCAAATCACAAAAGAAGAACAGGGGGTGTGCTTCTTTCATCATGGGACCAGGTGAGATAGCCTGTGGCTAGTGATTAAGGAGATACTCTCCTTGTGGTTTGGGGTGAGGACTGAGAATTTTGTGGCTCTGCTGAGAAGGGGGGTGAGGAGCTGGGTCCCAAGGATCCTCTGGGAAGGAATGCTGTACGGAAGCCATAGAGAGGCAGACCTCAGAGCACCCGGCCAGGGGCAGTAGGAATTGATTCCTGAAGCACCCTAGACCTTGTAGATAGGAGACAAGTGGGGCTTACATTCAGAGATGCCCAAGAACCTCATTTCATGTTGATTTGAGCCATATATATATAATAGTTGTAAATATATATCATATGTGTTTTCTTTCAGTCTATAACTTATCTTTGACCTTTGTTGCATCTTTGGCCAATCAGACAATCAACAATGCTAAACAGATAATCTGCCTAGGATTTCCTTTCTGGTTTCTGGGTTTTGTATCATGTCTAGAAATGTCTTCTCTCCCTCCACAATTATAAAAAGTATTTTTTTCATATTCTAGTAATTTTGGATTTCCTTCAATATTTTAGATATTTATGCCATCTGGAACTTATTTATTTATATGGTGTAAGGCAGGGTGACAAAATTACTCACATTACATGTTTATACTTTGTCCCAAAACTCTTACAAAAGATACCATTTCCCAATTAATTGGAAATGTCACTTACACCTGGTGCTTAATTACCAAAAATAAACATATATGAAATTACTCATACACATTAAAAATACCAAAATATAAAAAATAAAGTATAATATAAATATATAAAGTATATAGAATACAGTAATTACATAAATGATAAATATATGCAATAAAATGTATTTATAAATATACCAAATGTATAAAATTATTCATGTAGATTTATTTATGTTTGAGTGCATGACCTCCTCATTATGGCATAGTCTCTATAAAGAGATGCAATCTCAGTATCACTTATTGGCAATTTCTTTTTCTCCAGCTGTCAGTCCTCTGAGGCTGCAGCAATGTGTATATGACCTATTAAGTTTTCAAAGATCTTCCCTAATACCTATATAATTAGTAATTTTACCTAGTATTTCCTTGATCATCACCTTGTGAGTGCTCAGAGCCCCAGTAAAAGTGGTATTTTAACATCAAATTGGATATTTTTCTTTGCCATTCTTGTGCACACTGCCACAGCTAACATATGCACATTTTTATCAGCCATCTTGGCTCAGAAATGTTCATGATAATACAAAATACTGCTAGAAATAGACACCACATCAGAGAGAATAAATTGATGTGAATCCAATAAGCTGTCACTCTACTAGATGACTGGCTATTTGAGAAATACATATTAAATGCACTAAGAACTGTAAGATTTTCTGTTCATGTGTTTGTGTATAGTTTATTAAAAACGTTTCTAAAACAATGGCTTTATAATGAAATAGCATTTCATGCAGCCATTCTAAATGAGTCATGCCTATTTGAACAGCTTCTAATCTTTTCTATTCCACTGATCTAGTTGTCTCTACCCGCACTAGTAGGTGATATTTTAGTAGGTGTTTTAGAATGTCCTTTCTTCTATCCCCAACTCCCTCCAATCTTCAGATGATTCTAAATGTGTTTCTCAACTTCCATCCCCTGGAAAAACTTCTGCTTTTTTTTGGAAGTCGTTTCTGTAAAAGAAACTTTTCATCCACTTCCCTTTTTTCGAAAACAGAACTCCAGTCCACATGGTTTTGATTAACCAACTTTGCTCCTGACTATATGGAAGGGCATGAATTCCAGGCCTGGCTACCAGATCATCAAAGCTCATGGCCAGAGCGACTAGGTCAAGGGTTGGCCCACAACATAAGTTGGTCCAATGAAAGGTACTCCAGGGTTCTTGCTAGAGTATGTGGAACCAGGGCTCTCTCTTGGATTTGGAGCTAGAAGGATGTAAACCTAGAGTGGGGGTGGGGGGTTGGATTATGTGGAGGGGAGCTAACAGATATTAAGATCTGAGAAATGATGGGGGAAGAGAGAGAGGAGAGGGAGAGAAGGAAGACGAACAGTGTTAGGTGATAACAGATTTGTTTAATTAAAAATCTCTTCCCACGTAGTAAGAGTGTGAAAGCTTACCTTGAAGTGCTTGCTTGTTTTTCTGAACACAAAGTGAGGTTTCTAGATTTAGTGAAGCAGTGATAGTCATTGATCCAAAAAAATTAATGTAGGTACTCACATATTATATTCAATATTCTTAATGATGGAACTTTCAAAAGAAGTAGAGAAACACATCATTATCTACCTCATATGGAGAGGAAATTTAGCACAGCTCATCTAGGGATCACCTAGCATTTTTCTAATTTATCCTTAGAGATGCTTGTAATCTTGTTATAGTTCATCTTTCCACCTGGAGTTACTGAACCACAATAATGGTATTTTAGAACATACAGCTTCCTTGAAAAAACTATTTGCATTTTAGTCTATCTAAGGGGAACTGGAACATTAACTTTTAACTGAATCCAAAAGTTTACTTGTAAGAAATGAAACCACAGGAATAAGGCCAGTGACATAATGGTGGCATTAACTAACCTTTTGGGATTACAACTGACGTGTCACTAAGGCACCAGTATTAATTTTCCATCGCTACGTAAGAAATTACCACCAATCCAGCAGCTTAAACAGCACACGTTTTCTCTGTGTCCACAGATTAGATATCTGAGCACAGCCACGCAGAGTCCTCTGTCAGAGGCTCACAAGGCTGCAACTAAGGTGTCAGCTAGGCTAGGCTATATTATCACTGAGAGACTTGACTGGGAAATAGTTCTCTTCTGAGATCATTCAAGTTGTTGGCTAAGTTCAATTTCTTGAGCTGTATGACTGAAGGCCCTGGCGTTTTACTGGCTTCCATAGATCCCAGAGGTTGGTTGCTCGCAGTTCCTAGAACCTGCCACGTGTCCTCGCCATGTGGGCCCCTCCAACATGGCTACCAACTTCATCAAGTCTGTGAGGACAGTCTCTCATCTCAGGAATGTCCCAGTCTATTTTTTAAGGGCTTTCACTTAATTAAGTCAAGCCCATCTAGGATGGGAGATCTCTTTTGATTCACTCTAAATGAGCTGACTTGGGACTTTAATTATATCTGCAGAGAATTCCTTCACCTTTGTCATATTCTGTTGGCTAGAAGAAAGTCCTTAGATCCTGCCCACCCTCCAGGGGAGCGAATTATGGAGGGCATGGACAACACAGGGTGGGGGTTAGGGGGACCATCTCAGAATTCTGTCTACCACATCTATGTCCCACAATTCTCTATGGCAAGAATAGAAACTGCCTTAATGTTTAGAGAATATCTACACAAGAACTAAGCAGTGTAGTGAAGGGTGACCAATGCAAATCAATGGGTAGCTTGTAAGTTTCATGCCAAATTCCATCACCAATGGGTTAACTTTGTAGCTCAGCTCAACAGGTATTCTACTTCAGGCATGTCACATGTCATGGAATCAAGAACTGTGACTACATGACAAGGTCCCAGTACAATGTGTACAGACTTTCATTAGAACATGTATAGGTCTAGTTGTCTATGTACATTAGAGGCTGGGTGGTATAGTGAAAGGGTGTACTCTTTGGAGTAAGCAGGTCCTGCATTAGGAAGTCTCAGTTTCATTAGGGGAAACTATCTCTCCACCTCTGTGGTAGTAGGGTAAGACAGTGTAAAAGATGGAGGTATTGGTTAAGGGTATGGACTCTGGAACCAGGCAGCCCTCTGTCTGGCTCTTATTAGTTGCGTGACCCTGGGCGAACTATATGATCTCTCTAGACCTTAATGTTCACTTCTGTTTCAAAGTATTAATAATTATTTCTCATGGTATTGTGAAATGCCAAGTATAGTGCTTAGCATATAGATATGAATTGCTCAATAAATGTTAGTTCTTATATTTTTAATATATGTAAAATGCTTGGCATAGTAATTTATTGAAGAAATATTAATTGAGCATATAATCTGTTCCAGGCACTGTCTTAGGAGTAGAGATAAAGCAGTGAATAAGAAAGAAATTCCCACCCTCCTGATCTTATGTGTTCATATAGATAGTAGATATTATTACTATTATTTTATAAATTTGTCCTCTGCTCTATGCTATACAGTTAAAGATAGAGACCAGGTGTTTCACCACTGTGAAACCTTAGTGTCTAGCGTTTTGGACACCTTCATCCAAGTTTTTATGAATGAAAGAATGAAAAATAACAAGATAGAGACCATACTTCCAAAAATGTTTACATTTCAGAAGGAAGTGCAGACACTAACTAACTGGAATGAATACAGGAATTAAACAATTGTCGACTAACTTCCTGTCTCTTCCTGGCACACACATTTTAGAATGTGTGTGTTTTTTAGCTTATGAATAGAAAATCAAATTCATAAGAAAGGAAAGAAATAAACATGTTAGTCATAGAAACTAATAGTCACTGTGATGGAAAATCATCTTGTAATTTTCTGGTAATAAGGGCAAGAACAAAAAATATGATGGGTTGACTAATTCATATTTTTCAATAGAAAGAAGTATACCCTTCTTCCAGAGAATCAGCTTATCCTCTGATACTGTTAGAATCAGATACTCCAGATATTATACTGTTAGAATTAAACACTTTCAGCACCTATGTACAGACTTCTTTCACACCACTCCTGGGGCAATTAGCAGTGGAACATTATCAGATGGATACAATGATTATCATCTGATAAAGCCCATCCATGATGATGATGATAATGGTGCTGATTATATAGAAGATGATGATGATAATGATGATGATGATGATGATGGTATATCCATCATTTACTGAACACTCACTTGATGCCAGCTCCCCTTTTATGTTCTCTGTATATTTTCTCATTTAATCCTTGCAACAATCCTGTGAGACAGTTGCTTTTTACTACTTGCATTTACAGCTCAGGAAACTGAGACACACATGATTATTAGAGAACTTGACAAAGGTCACAAGGATAGAATATGACACCAACAATGTCACTCCACAGTCTATGCTTGACTTTGCATTCATAGGTCCCCTCTTTTCAGGAGACCTCCAGAAAGCATGGGCAAAAACAGCTTTCATGTTGCAAACCAAAATAACTATATTCTCCCCAAATTTAAAACCTTCAGCACTTTAACAATTAATTTCCCAGCAATTTTTCTAGAATCCATTCTTGCACTACAGTTCTTAGAAAGTTATATATTCCTTTACAGTTATTAGAAAGTTTGCAGTTAAAATTTTACAGTTATTAGAAAGTTAAGCTCCTAGGTGTTTACAATTACACTCCTGATTCTGAGGTTTCCCTCTTGATCAACTAACGTTGCTCAAAAAAAGACAGGATGCTGCAAGGAATTTGCTTCCTGTTGTAACTGTCCTCCAGAAAGCTAACTGTGTTAATAAACTGTCCTGGGTCTAATTAGAAGTTTGTTTAACCTCAGCTGACTGTACCCATGATGCTGAATCAGTTCACTCTGGGAAACTGGTTCTAGCCAGGACTGGTGAATGGATCCCATGTGTGATGAGAAAACCTACAGATGGCACAGGCAGAAGGGGTCACACACTGCCGGCCCCTACGGGCACCCCTGGGAGAAATCATCCAGAAAAAGTGGGTTCAGTACTAAATTTAACTCAGGACAGGAAATATTTTCCCTGCCAACTGGATTTCGACACCTCTGCCCCGCGAATTTAGATGACTGATTGATCTCTCTCCTCCTTGCTCTACTGGCAACTAGGCTCCATCGATCAAAGGTTTAATGCTGACAACTTCAAATGCCACTTTTAGGTTCCTGTCTCTTTGATCATGTGGGAAAGAATTTCTTAGAAAAGAAGCAAACATGGAATTGAAAAGAAATAGGATTAAAAAAAAAAAAACTGCCACAAACCACAGCACATAATCATCTGGTAAGCAGCGAAAGCCACTTCTGAATTTCAATCTATGCTACAGACTGAATTGTGTCCACCCAAATTCATATGTTGAAACCCTAACCCCCAATGTGACTATATGTAGGTAAGTAATGAAAATCCAATAATCACAAGAGTGCAGTCCCAATATGATAGGATTAGTGTCTTATAAGAAGAGACACCAGAGAAGTCTCTCTCTCTATCTCTCTTCCTCTTTCTTTCTCTTCTGTTTCACACAATGGAGAGGTCATATGCACATATAGGGAGATGTCAGCTGTCTACAAGTCAAGAGAAGGAGCCTCAAAATGAAACTTCTCTTACTGGCATCTTGAATTTGGATTTCCCAGCCTCCAGAATATGAGAAATAAATTTCTGTAGTTTATCCATTCTCTGGTATTTTGTTAAAGGCAGCCTGAGCAGACTAATTACAGCATCTAAGCCCCTTCAAATCAATTGTTAAATTATATTTCAACTAATACTTTGCTCTTTCCAAAACCCTCATGTGAAAACGTGACCTCCAAAGTAATTCTTGCTGACACTAAATTATCAGGAGAACTTTACACCATTGTGCAGAATGTGCTGACACAGACAGAAACCCAGAAAGGGGATATCAGAATGAATAGTGAAGCCCCTCGCCAACACTCTGCATACCAAATACAGGTCTATAATCCCCCACCCATAATCTGGAAATCCTAAAACCTCTGAAAACCACAAATCTGGCCATGAATTTGCCATAAACTCATTTGGTGGCAAAACTTATCAAGAAAGAATGTGAAACAATTTATGGTATTTAAAAATCACTTTTGGATTCATACATTTGTTGCATTTTGTTGGAAAGATATTTTTTTCTTTTTCTCCTCCATCTCCTTCTGCTTTTCCTTTGCTTCTGTTTCTTTTTCAAAGCAAAAAAGACTGATGTTTCCATTCAGGTAAACATTCTTCTAGTATAGCTTCCAGATCATGACCGTAATCCAAGCTTCATGTCTACCTAGTGACAATGAAAATAGCCTACTGAAAATAATCTTAGAGGTTCTGTTAATTCCCATAAAGAACTTCAACATTCAGAATAGTGCTTAAAATTGAGTAGCATTTTTGACTGTTTTGCTTTCTTTTCTATCTCATTTGGAGCTTATAATTAATTAAATAAAAAAGCTTAATAATACATATTGATTCAAAAATCCTTAATAAAATACTAGCAAACAGAATCCAACAGCACATTAAAAGGATCATACACCATGATCAAGTGGGGTTTATCCCAGGAATGCAAAGATTCTTCAGTATATGCAAATCAACCAATGTGATACACCATATTAACAAATTGAAGGATAAAAACCATATGATCATCTCAATAGATGCAGAAAAAGCTGTCAACAAAATTCAACTCCCATTTATGATAAAAACCCTCCAGAAAGTAGGCATATTTACCTCAACATAATAAAAGCCATATATGACAAACACACAGCCAACATCATTCTCAATGGTGAAAAACTGAAACCATTTCCACTAATATCAGGAACAAGACAAGGTTGCCCACTCTCACCAGTATTATTCAACATAGTTTTGGAAGTTTTACCCACAACAATCAGAGAAGAAAAAGAAATAAAAAGAATCCAAACCAGAAAAAAAGAAGTAAAGCTGTCCCTGTCTGCAGATGACATGATACTATATATAAAGAATCCTAAATATGTTACCAGAAAACTACTAAAGCTAATCAATGAATTTGGTAAAGTAGCAGGATACAAAATTAATGCACAGAAATCTTTTCCATTCCTATACACTAATGATGAAAAACTGAAAAAGAAATTAAGGAAACACTCCCATTTACCATTGCAACAAAAAAAATAAAATATCTAAGAATAAACCTACCTACAGAGACAAAAGACCTCTATGTAGAAAACTATAAGACACTGATGAAAGAAATTAAAGATGATACAAACAGATGGAGAGATATACCATGTTCTTGGATTGGAAGAATCAACATTGTGAAAATGACTATACTACCCAAAGCAATCTACAGATTCAATGCAATTCCTATCAAACTACCAATGGCATTTTTCACAGAACTAGAACAAAAAATTTCACAATTTGTATAGAAACACAAAAGACCCCAAATAGCCAAAGCAATCATGACAAAGAAAAGCGCAGCTGGAGGAATCAGGCTCCTTGACTTCAGACTATACTACAAAGCTACAGTAATCAAGACAGTATGGTACTGGCACAAAGACAGAAATATAGATCAATGGAACAGGATAGAAAGCCCAGAGATAAACCCATGCACATATGGTCACCTTATTTTTGATAAAGGAGGCAAAAATATACAGTGGAGAAAAGACAGCCTCTTCAATAAGTGGTGCTGGGAAAACTGGACAGGTACATGTAAAAGAATGAAATTAGAACACTCCCTAACACCATACACAAAAATACACTAAAAATGGATTAAGTCCTAAATATAAGGCCAGACACTATAAGACTCTTAGAGGAAAACATAGGCAGAACACTCTGTGACATAAATCACAGCAAGATCCTTTTTGACCCACCCCCTAGAGAAATGGAAATAAAAACAAAAATAAACAAATCAGACCTAATGAAACTTCAAAGCTTTTGCACAGCAAAGGGAAACAAACAAGATGAAAAGACAACCCTCAGAATGGGAGAAAATATTTGCAAATGAAGCAACTGACAAAGGATTAATCTCCAAAATCTACAAGCAGCCCATGCAGCTCAATATCAAAAAAACAAACAACCCAATCCAAAAATGGGCAAAAGACCTAAGTAGACATTTCTCCAAAGAAGATATACAGATTGCCAACAAACACATGAAAGGATGCTCAACATCACTAATCATTAGAGAAATGCAACTGAAAACTGCAATGAGGTATCACCTCACAGCAGTCAGAATGGCCATCATCAAAAAATCTACAAACAGTAAATGCTGGAGAGGGTTTGGAGAAAAGGGAACCCTCTTGCACTGTTGGTAGGAGTGTAAATTGATATAGCCACTATGGAGAACAGTATGTGGTTCCTTACAAAACTAAAAATAGAACTACCATATGACCCAGGAACCCCACTCCTGGGCATATACCCTGAGAAAACCATAATTCCAAAAGAGTCATGTACCACAATGTTCATTGAAGCTCTATTTACAATAGCCAGGACATGGAAGAAACCTAAGTGTCCATCATCGGATGAATGGATAAAGAAGATGTGGCATATATATATATATATAATGGAATATTACTCAGCCATAAAAAGAAAGGAAATTGAGTTATTTGTAGTAAGGTGGATGGACCTAGAATCTGTGATACAGAGTGAAGAAAGACAGAAAGAGAAAAACAAATACCGTATGCTAACACATATATATGGAATCTAAAAAAAAAAAGAAAAATAGGTTATGAAGAACCTAGGGCCTGGATAGGAATAAAGACGCAGACGTAGAGAATGGACTTGAGGACATGGGGAGGGGGAAGGGTAAGCTGGGAGGAAGTGAGAGACTGGCATGGACTTATATATACTAGCAAATGTAAAACAGATAGCTAGTGGGAAGCAGCCGCATAGCACATGGAGATCAGCTCCGTGTTTTATTACCACCTAGAGGGGTGGGATAGGGAGGGTGGGAGGGATGGAGATGCAAGAGGGAGGAGATATAGGGATATATGTATATGTATAAGTGATTCACTTTGTTATAAAGCAGAAACTAACACACCATTGTAAAGCAATTTTACTCCATAAAGATGTTAAAAAAATACATATTAAATCAATATATAGTTGTATAGTAATACATAATATGTAACAATAACATAATATAAATTCTTTTTATGTTTTAAACCAATAAAGATAAACAATGGGAAACAATGGGAAAAGATTTTGTCCTTTAATTTCCACTTTCTCTTCTTTCTTTTGATGAGAAATAAAAATAGAAATTTTCATCATCAGCACTGCTATAGTTCTGTTAGCTTAGTCTTTGAAAAGGAAATTCTCACATCAGAACAAGTTTGAATCCTAACATCCTTTGTCCCCTAATTCTCTCAGCTAGATTCATTAAACATGCACCTGCAACTTGCATTCTCAGCCCAGCTTTGGGCCCATCCTGTTCCCAGGCAGGGTGATCCTGAGGCTACTGTCCACAGGTGCACCAGCTCAGCCTGCTCCAACCATGCACCCAGTTTTCCTAAGTATAATCTCAGCCTTAAAACTGACCTGGGAGAACCTCCTTCCTATTCCCTTCGCTTCTAAACATGCCTGGCTTTCACATCATCTGCAGACTCTCTCCAGCGACCTCAGCGTTTGATGATCACCTCTACCCTCTCTACTTATGTAGAAATTCTCCCATCGTGAACTCAGCTTTGCTCTTTTACAAATGTAACTCAAACTCATGGCACATTTTCCTACTTCTCCCATGGGTTTATCTTCTAGTTTCAGACCTGTCTTCAGATTCACACTTTTACTTGCCCAACCACAAAGTAAAAAACCCTTGACTTTACTCCAGGGTTCAGACTCTCAGCCTTCATCATATGCTTACAGCTTCTCAAGCTGACCTGCCCTTCTGTTGCCCAACCTTGAACTCTAACAAACATATGTATTTAGTGTGGCTAATGCAGATTCATGTTCAAATTCAGGCTCTGACACTTACAAGCAACAGGGAAGACTCAAGGTAATTTATATTTTTAATCCACTGAAGCTAATTCACCTTTTTTAGGCCATTGAGAGTTCATCCATAAACACAGTAAAACATAATGCTTAATAATCAGAGGTTGAAAGGATAAAAGTGCCTTTGTAGAGTAGATCCTCAAAATTTTGTGTTCTTCTTTCCTTTTACCATAAAGAGCTTCCTTTAAAAATCTTTCTAACAGAAATACATTGATGCTTGTCAGTGGTTTTACATTTTTCTGATCACGCCCCTCAGTCAAAATGCACATCATCACTCAGTACACTCATACACACAGGTATATACGTAACTGAAACATATGCAAACCAGCACTTAACCTTACTAGTTGTGATACGCTCTGGTGTTTTCCATTATATTATACTTGACTTTATTATATTCTATTTCTTTTTTTTTTTTTTTTTTTCTTTTTGGCTGTGTTGGGTCTTTGTTTCTGTGCGAGGGCTTTCCCTAGTTGCGGCAAGCGGGGGTCACTCTTCATCGCGGTGCACGGGCCTCTCACTATCGCGGCCTCTTGTTGAGGAGCACAGCCTCCAGACGCGCAGGCTCAGTAGTTGTGGCTCACGGGACTAGTAGCTCTGCGGCACGTGGGATCTTCCCAGACCAGGGCTCGAACCCGTGTCCCCTGCATTGGCAGGAAGATTCTCAACCACTGCGCCACCAGGGAAGCCCATATTTCATTTTTTAATATTGTAGTTCCCAACCCTCAAAATGGAATTCATAACCATTCAGGTCAAGGCCTGAAAAGCACTGATTGATAACCTCATTGTATCACCTTAGCCTGTGACGGCACTGAAATCTATGAGCTCTAGTTCAAAAGGTCTATAGGAAGTTCTCTTATCTTCCCACCACAAGTTATTTCATTTAGTTATTAAAGAGTTTAAGAAGTTAAAAAATTCAAGTCAGTTGAATTTTTTACTCTGGAAATTAAAATTGACTGAGTAGTTACTTGCAGCAGCTATTTTGGTGTTCCCAGCACATACCTAAAATGTCCAAGACTGGCAGGAAGGTGGTCTCTCCTACCTGGAGCATGTTCCCAGGAGAGAAGAGGATAGGAAACAAGTGAGTAAAGGGATCCACAGACAACGCAGAAACTCCTCTTTTCTTACTGGGTGTCATATTGGTTTCCTGGCGGCTTTTAAGAAGCCTTCTCTTTCAGGAACCATCAGTGGCACCTGAATCACAAGTCTAATCCATAATCTGCACGTTCTCTATTAACTGTCATGGGATAGAATGAAAACTTTTTCCACTTAATTCTAATATTTCTGAGAAGTATTTGAGAAAGATGCCAAGCAAAACTCTAGATGGAAGTCAAAGAAGTTCCTAACTTCTGACACCACATTTTTTCTCCATCATTTCCCAAAGACAGCCTGGACTACCTGAGTCCACAGTCACATGTTTCCCTGAGATCTCTGAACTCATCTTTCTTATTTAATCTGTCACAATTTGTTATTCATGACACTTGGTACGTCTTTGCAGTTTAAAAGTGATTTTTGGTGATGGAGTATACAAACTAGAAGTGAATAATCTTGCCCTTTCTACTGACACTACATTTTTTTCCCCTGTGCATTTTTCTTTTCTTTTATCTAAACATAGCCATAAAAAACCTTACCGTCAACCTCAGATTTAGTTTTTTGAGACTCAGGTCATAGAAGCTTTAGCTGAGTATGTCCTGAATCATTTGGGCCCAAACAGTCTTTTTAACTGTCTCCCTCTCCAGACAGCTGTCTGTGCAACCCTCCCATCCCCATTCAAGCTCCATCCCACCCCTGTATTTTCTAACTTAGCTAAGACCAATTATGATTAGAGAATCAAATTTCAAGGTTTAAATCTTCAAATCCTCAGATGCCTGGTTTCCTATTAGACTCTCTAGTTGGGGGAACAAACTGGACTTCCATCTTCCATGAGTCTATACCGCGAATCTGGGTATATCCAGATTCCTGATCTGCATTGTTATCTTGTTATAATAATCTTTTCCCACTTTTGGCACTTTCTCATCCTCATCCAGTTCATTATTTTCCTCTGTGCTCTGAATATCTCAGCCTATATAAGGGTCTGAAGCTTAGACTGTAAAATAGCTTAAATTTATATTCCATTTTCCTCATCGATTTTCTATTCTGAACTTCAAGTTTGTGGCGTGTGTGTGTACATATGCACGCATATGTGCATGCAAACAAATAAAGAAAACTAGTTAACTTCTTTGGTTTTCCATGAATGGAGTGAAAATCAAATTGTAATAGATTTCCTATTTTCTCAAACACCACTGGAAATAAATAGAACTTTTCTTTCCTTAGGATTATGAATTATTTAAAGCCTTGTCCAGAAACTGCTAAGAGCTAAACTACCTCATTGCTCATGGACTTGGCCCCCAGTGAAGAATGATTGCTGTGCTATGTTTCATTTTTGCCAATCATCCTTCCACATTTCAGGGAAAGAAATCACATTGCCAGTGAGTCCCTGGATTTTCCCGAGAGAAAAGAAGCAGTGTTTCCTGTGGTCCTTTCAACTCCACATAAAAGCAGGATCTGCTGACGATGGTGCCAGAAAAGTATCACCATGAAACTCAAAGTGAAAGAGGGCTGAGGTTAATCAGGTTCCTCCATTGCCTGCTGGAAGATACCAGAAAAATGAGAAATACGTTTTAAAAACAGCAGAGAAGTGTTCTCTCTTGAAGAAAATTGCAAAAACTTTCTTTTTTCTAAAATTGAATGCAGTGTAGACATACACACCAGCCCACTGCAAGGGAAAATCCAGAAATTAAGGACTCAGCTCTCCTGGACATGGCTGCTGATGGTGTATAAGACTAGCTTCTTTGGCACTCACTGCCTAGGAGGTTTATATCCATCCATTTCAGAGGCAAAAGATATGCAATGATGTTTCAAGGATTAAAACCAGATTTCATAAAAAAAAAAAAGAAAGAAAGAAAAAGAAAAAAGGGGTCAGTTCCAGAAGACACATGGATTTCCTTCTAGACTTTTGCTACTCAGAGTGTGGTCCATGAGATCACCTGGGACCTTGTTACAGATATGGAATCTCAGGTCCAGCCCAGTCCTGTGGAATCAGAAGGGCCTTTTAAAGGCTCCCCAGGGGATCTGGATGCACTTTGTAGCTTGAAAAGCACGGTCCTAGCTGACTTGATTGGGTCTCTCTGAGTGTTGGTAAGTGTACAGGTGGACGAGTTCTGTTAAATGCTAGACAAACATTGTTTTAATTCAGGCTCTGAAAATGATGTTGGGGAAGGCGGAAGGCAACCCAGAAGGCTAATGTATCCTTATGATAAAAAAAATGCAGAAGTGTAAGTCAGAGGAGATAGCTGAAAGATACACTCATCTGGTCTTGTATCAAATATTTTTTTTTCCCCTAAAATGTTCTGCAAATGCTAAAACGAGCCACCCCCTGCAGCCCCCTATTCAAACAGTGTTACACAGTGAAAATCAGAGAAGATAAGTTCATCTCAACGAAAGAGTAAACATGTTATTGAACAAATATCTTGTCATCTTTCAAACGTAAGTGTGTTATCTGAGCTCCTTGGAAATAAACGTTTGAATTCCCATCCTTTGACTCAAACATAAATCTTCACAACATATTTTGCAGTGTTGTAAACTCTTGCTCCCAGCAGCTTATCTTAAAACTCATGGTCCTGGAAGCAAATCCATTGTTCATTACTATGTTTTGGAGGGTTTTTTTTGTTTTTGGCAGGGGAGATAAACAGCAGGCCTAGCAAGGTCAGTAAGAAAATTGTGAGCTATAAGGAGTGGGTCCAACTTCTGGATTGTGTGGTGGCCCCTCTGTCCTTCCGGCAGGCAAAGTCTTAGTGAAACACTAAGCCTTTCCTTAAATCCTGGGTCTCAAGCTCTTGGGCATGTGGTCTACATTTTTAAATTCAATTCATATAACTTGATTATATATTAATTGTGCTTATTAAGTACAAGTTACTTTGGGAAGCTTCTAAAAGGTACACAGAGGAACATGATTAGGTCCCTCCCCTTGCAGTTTGAAGCCAGGTGCAGGGGTTAATGGAAATATAGCACTTGCCAGATTTGAAGGTCAAAACTTCCCTGTTGTTAATTTGGCTTTATTCCCAGTCATAATATAAACTGCCTTAATCTTAGTTGATGTATATCCTAAAGGGAAAAAAGGTAAATCTAGCATAATTAGATGCTGTAATAAATGTATTAGCTAAGCTTTTAAGTTTCCTGAAAAACAAGTTTTTGTTTCTCTGGAGACAAAATCTTAGTCTAAATATTGATATTCACACTTTCTTCAGATTCTGGGATGAGCTACAACCATTCGATATTCAGGGCTTGGCACTGGCATTTCCCTCTACCTGGAATGCTCATGTCTTGGTTTTTCCAACTGTTGGCTCTTTTATTCAAGAGACTCTTGATCCCATCAAAACAGACACCTCAGCTCCAGGAATCTATTTACATATCACTGAGTGCACGTGATAGGTCCACGATAATTTATTCAGTATTTAAGAAAATGAGATTACATCTCAGAATTCACTTCTTTAAGAACTGGTTTTGTTTAAACTTTATTCACATATTCATTCATTCAATATGTTACTGATCATCTACTGTGTGTAAGGCATTGTTCTAGTGCCGGGTGGTGGGGCGGAGGATAGGTACAGCAATGAACAGTACAGGTTGGTTCCTTATATCTTGGGGCTCATGGAATAGGTGGGTGGGTAACTGACAATAA
The DNA here is from genome assembly GCF_003676395.1 of Aethalodelphis obliquidens. Classification (NCBI taxonomy): domain Eukaryota; kingdom Metazoa; phylum Chordata; class Mammalia; order Artiodactyla; family Delphinidae; genus Aethalodelphis; species Aethalodelphis obliquidens. The sequence goes on from NW_020837962.1 coordinate 27,210,926, forward strand.
CATGGAAAAAAAGATTCACAACAGGATCATTTTAAACAGTGAAGAGTGCTGTTAAGAAAATAAAACTGGCGAAGATGAGAGTAATGGCGGTTGTAGTAGCTACTTTATTGGAGCTGTTTTACTTACCTAATAAACACATTTATAGTGTTTGCTATGTGCTAGGACTATTCTAAGTTCTTTACAAATATTAAATCATTCAATCTTCAAAACCAGCCATCCAAAAACCAATACATTTATCATTGCCATTTTATCGATACTCTACAACCCCTATGTATGGCTTCCCTGCAGAGCTGGCACCCTGATTGGCCTGCCTATGAGGTCAATGTAAACCAGCCTACACAATCCATATGGCTATGCCCTCTAATGCAATACTATCCCTATACCAAGTTAAGGGCATTTCCAAATGCACATTTTCATCAAAGGAGTTTTGACAGCCCACACTGCTCCATCTAATACCAACTGTACTCAAATTTCATAAAAGAAAATATTTTACTTTTTTATTGAGGTATAAGTAATATACAGTAAAATATACAAATATTAAGTGAACAATTCACCAAATCTGACAAAAGCATATACCCATGGAACCCCTATCAAGATACCATTTCCATCACCCCAGAAAGGTCCCTTCTGCCCCTTCTCAGTCAATTGTATCCATTTTAGTTGCTTCTGGTAGAGATACTTCTGCGGAAGTTTTGCATAATGAGCAGTGTTTTGATTTCTCATAAATGTTTCACCTTCCAGGACAAACCAGTAATCCTATTTGAAAGTTATAACATCCATTTCAATTTTCAACAGCAAGCTGCAATTCTGTACTTTCTTTCCTTTTTTGTGCATATGCATATCTTCTTTTGAAGTGTTAGTCCTGCTCTGATTTCAGTTCAATACATCTGGTTCTATACACTCCACCAGCTGACACTGTGCCTAGGCAAGGGCATGGGCTCCACTGTTCGCTGTTTGTAATCTAGAGATTCATCACTCATAACCCACTGAACAACAGAGCAGGTCTCCAAAGACAGCTCCCAGAATCACAGAAACTAGAGAGAAGGTGCATGCAGACACTGCTTGGGTTTAACAACTTCCCTGTAGTTCCTCAATTATTTAAATTCTGTGCAGGAGGTATTTTTTCAGTAGGCCTCTAACTTCACAGAAGTGAAGGTGGTTAATTAGAACGGAAATAGACCTGTGCTTCTCAAACTTGAACCTGCCCATGAACTACCTGAGGATCTTGTTAAAATGCAAATTCTGATTCAGCAGGTCTGGGGTTGGGCCAGAGACTCTACATTTCTAACAAGTTCTGGGTGATGCTGATGCTGCTGGTCCAAAGATCACAGGCTGAGAACTCAGGACATATTCAAGGTCGGATTAAATAAACATTTACCCATGTGCCAAGGTTTTAGGGCATAAAAAGGACTCTGGTCAAATAAATTTGGGAGTCACTGGGTTAAACTTAAAATGGTTTCTTTAAGACAGGACTCATCAGAACCTTTAACATGCTCATGTGAATTGTTACTCTCCAAGAGAGCAATATAGTATATGAGGATTCCCACATTTATTAGATCAGGGAGCACTTTTTTGAAGAGCATCTGATGGGTCCGTTACCCCTCCAGTAGGGTGAGAGGACCTTGTAGATTCCTTCTGAACCTAAACTTCTATTATTTCCAAGGAAACTCTCTCAAGGATTTGATTGTCTTGAAAATAATAAATAAAACACAAAACTTCCCATTGTTTTGTACTCCTATTTCTGCTTTTCCCTTTCTGAAATGACAGGTTCCACAAACTTTCAGAGCCAGAAGGCTACGTTTGTACAATTTGGCAATTTATTGCCTAAAAACAAGGACAAGTGGATGCATATAAAGCTGTGTAACATATAACCTATCTAAGAAAATTAATGGCATTGGGAGTTTCACAAATAATTATAAGGTTATAGGATTCATTTTTCCCACATTGTAACAATGCTGTTCATTCCTCTCACTAGCTTAATTGGGAAAGCTGAGTCCTGTGTCATTTTTCTAAGTTATATCCTTTCCTCAGTATGCCTCTTGCTAGGGACATGATATTTGCCTGACAGCTGAGTTTTTACATTTCTTTTTCAGATTGTCAAACTGGTCTATTCCATCAGGGTATTTAAAACACAAACAGACAAAAAAGTATGCACTGCCAGTAAGCTTAAGAAATTCCGAACGATGATGGCAAATTTTTCTTTCTGATTTGGATCTTTCTGTTACTCTCACAGATACACTTGGAATTTTTGAAGTACAGCCTTGCATTGTGTTATGCCTTCCTTGTTTTAGCTACTTAAGTGCATTGATTTAATGTACAGCGTTTTCAAAATTGTATCTACTGAAGATAACATTAAAAAATGCCACTATAGCTATTCAGTAGAATCTTGTCACTCTAAGATTTCATATTTATGGTTTCAAAAAATCCTGAACAAACCTGGGGGTTCACAGAATATTTAAAAATTACAAACTGGAGTCGTGTCCTCTGCAAGGATCATGGTCAGGAATAGGATGTGTAGACCATTGAAACTGACTAACTGATGGTCCGGTACCTGCATCTAAGCTCTGCTTGCTTGTTCTCATTTAGCTAATTCAGGAACCTCTCTCACTTTCATTATAATACATAGGGCACATATTTATTACCCATACTTTACAGGTAAGGAAATGAAGGGCATTTTCTGTTATGAAAGTGTATATTTATAAAGGTCTTGGAAGTATCCTCAGAGCTGTCAAGAATCACCTCCATTAATCAGAATTACTGCTGTGACCTTATTTAATAATGGAGCTTTGACAGGCTCATTTCTAACATGCAAATCCATTTATAATAATTTCGGATACAAACTGCTGCTCACGTAGATACCTGAGGCCTACAAATCAAAGACAATGACAAACCTACCACAATGTTAAGACCATAGAGTTACCTCAAAATTTTCAGACATTATAAGCAAACTGGATACATAAACATCTGAGTTACAAATAAACTGTACTTTTGAACAAATGGTCCCATTTCCTACTATTCCCTCCCTGCAAAATTATCCTAAAAATCACTAACATTTTGAATGCTTTTTATAAGCCAAGCACTGGCTCAGACCTGTGAATGAAGTCACATTTCTGAAAATATAAGCTGCTTCAGTAAAAAGGCCTTTCTCATGACAAATGCAGAAGCCTCATAAAAGTATTACAGAAGTGCCAACAGGCTCATGTCGCTAATTATTAGAGAAAAGCAAATCAAAACTACAATGAGATATCATCTCACACCAGTCAGAATGGCCATCATCAAGAAGTCTACAAATAATAAATGCTGGAGACGGTGTGGAGAAAGGCAACCTTCCTACATTGTTGGTGGGAACGTAAATTGGTGCAGCTACTATGGAAAACAGTAAGCAGGTTCCTTAAAAAACTAAAAATAGAGGTACCATATGATCCAGCAATCTGACTCCTGGGCATATATCTGGAAAAGACAAAAACTCTAATTCAAAAAGATACATGCACCCCAGAGTTCACAGCAGCACTGCTTACAGTAGTCAAGACATGGAAGCAGCATAAATGTCCATCAACAGATGAATGCATAAAGAAAATGTGGCATACACACACACACACACACACACACACTGAAATACTACTCAGCCATAAAAAAGAATGAAATAATGCCATTTGCAGCAACAGGGGTGGACCAGGAGATTATCATACTCATCAGTGAAGTAAGTCAGACAGAGAAACACAAATATCGTATGATATCACTTACATGTGGAATCTGAAAAACTGATGCAAGTGAACTTATTTACAAAACAGATAGACTCATAGACATAGAAAAAAACTTATGGCTACCAAAGAGGAAAGAGGAGAGGGTTAAATTAGGAGTTTTGGATTAACAGATACATACTACTATATATAAAATAGATAAGCAACAAGGGCCTACTGTATAGCATAGGGAATTATATTCAATATCTTGTAATAACCTATAATGGAAAAGACTCTGAAAAAGAATACATATACATATATACATATATATATATATATATATATATATATGCATGTATAACTGAATCACTTTGCTGTATACCTGAAACTACCACAACACTGTGAATCAACAATACTTCAATTTAAAAAAAAGAAAAACAGTATTACAAAAGCTGTTAAGCATTGTGTGAAGTTCAAAATGAGTGTCACATGTTTAATTCTGTACACCAAAGACATGTTAACTTTGATTTTTAAAAGATTACATTTAAAAAGTTTTCAAAACTTATATATCTTATAAACAACCATTACTCACTAATATCAGTGTCAATATTTTAATTTAACATCTTTAATTTTCCACATGATCAGGGATACTTACATAATCATTAGCTGCAATAATCATGTGAAAATTATATTACTGAGCTAATGGAAACATACTCGAAGTATTTTATACAGATGGGGATTTCACAAAGGTTCTCCCAGGACTCAGAAATTTCAGTGTTGTCTCCTCCCCTTTGTGCAGGCAGGAGGTTCCAGAGGCTTTGGAGAAAGGGTATCATTTCTTCCAGTTTCTCCCCAGGATGGTTGGGTAAGATAAACAGGGTCATCAGTGTGTTTGAGCCAACCCATGCATAAAGAGTACTTAGCAACTGTATGAAAAATAGACTATAATTAGATAAGAAGTTCACAGACAAAGCAGTTACCCTTCTTATAAAATGTAAAGATTTTGATTTTCTCATTACAACATACTTTTGCAAAACTCAAAGATCATCTTTGAAAAAATAAAGAAAAAGAGAGAACAAAGAAAGCGTTTAGAAAGTGCTCCATTGAGGGACTTCCCCGGTGGTGCAGTGGTTGGAAATCTGCCTCCCAATGTAGGGGACATGGGTTCGAGCCCTGGTCCGGGAAAATCCCACAATGCCGCGAAGCAACTAAGACCATGCACCACAACTACAGAGCCTGCACTCTAGAGTCCTCAAGCCACAACTACTGAGGCTGAGTGCCACAACTACTGAAGCCCACATGCCTGAAAACCATTCTCCCCAACAAGAGAAGCCACCACAATGAGAAGCCTGAGCACCGCAACAAAGAGTAGCCCCCACTTGCCGCAACTAGAGAAAGCCCGCGAGCAGCAATGAAGACCAAGGCAGCCAAAAATAAATAAATACACTTATTAAAAAAAATGTTTAAAAAAAAAGTGCTCCATTGATAGATAAGGGATTGCCATTCATCACTCACTGCAGATTTCAACAGCATAAGAATTTACATATATTCAGTTCTAAGGCCCTTTTAGGGCAGGTGAACAAAAAGCCATGATCTTAATGTTCTGAAGATATTCAATCACAGAGGTGTGTCATGTGATGCTTTTAAGGCTTGGAGGTGGCCTGATGAAGGGGGTGGAGTGAACAGGTACTAATGCAACCGCCACAGATCAGGGAGGCAGAGCCACTCAGAGTGACAGGGAAGTAGGGTTTACTAGAGCAATTCCATCTTACAAAACCGTGGGAGCTGGTCAAGACATCTGTGGAAGATCGGCACGTTTGCATCTACTGGTGGGACCCACACAACTGTACATCAAGCAATTTGTAAAGAAAGATGGGAATGAAGCGGGGGAGCAGTGAGGGCAACCAGGAATCTATGTCTGACTCTCACCAGCTCCAACCTTCAACTCAGCTGACCTGCAGAAGACCCTGGCATCCTGCACCAGAGAACTGCCCAGGAGCCTCAGCCTTGGACTTAATGGAAAGGATCCAGCTGGAGTTCAGGGACTGCAGGTTGCTGCCCACTCCAGCAAAATGACTGCAAATGAGTGACACCCCATGTATAATGCTTGTGGACAGCCTGGCTTTCCTAGAGGTAGGTCTGCAGGCCCATTTCAGCATGCATCAGAACATCCTGCTAGAAGAACTATTACGCATGAATAATAAACGGGTTTCTAGTGTCTGACAAATTGGTTTTCTGATTTTCTCTTGTAAGATTTTCTGCCAGACATTCTGTCTTCTTACAAAGTATATGGGACTCCATTGAAAATAAGAATTAAATAACAAATCAATTAGAGAATCTGATCAGACCGTATATAGTTTCATGAGCACTTTTATTAAGATTTATTGCATTGAACATTTATCTACCTGTAGGGTGAGCTCTTCTGTTCAGTGTTGCAGTTCTAGTCCAAGGCACTCAACAAAAGCAAATAAATGGATGAACTCTTTAATGAATAAACACTGTTCTTATACGGGACTAAAAAGAAAATGAACTATCGGGGCAATAATGTCCTATTGCCATGATCAATTCCACTTTGCCAAAAATATATGTATACTGAACCTAGTCTGTTCAGCTGTAGAAGATCCCAAGGATTACGCAACTAAAGTTCTACCCCTGGCACTCATGTTTCCCCCTGGCATATCCAACTGTGTCTTCTCTTTTCCGTCAAATATTCTTCTTCAGTCAGGCAATCTACACACAGTCCCCTAAACCCAACACAATCAAACCAAGCACTGTTTGCATAATCTCCCTGGAAGTCTCTACACCTATCAGTAATTCTTCAAGGCTTGGTTCAAATGCTCCCATGTCCAAAAGAGTCCTCGCTGAGGATGCTAAAAGACAGCGTTGTGTCTCCCCTGGGCTTTCCACACACATTCTCCCAAATATATACAGAATCTCATTCTAGTCCTACTCATGTGACTGTGCATAAAATGTGTGCCCTTATAAGCTTATGTTCCCTATTCTTGGGGATATATCTTACCTCCCAAAGGGACACTAGGTTACTTAAGGTAAGTGAATGTACCTTTGCATCCTCTGCAATTAGTGTGACCATTTGCCCTGGATTTTATTGTAGAGCCTTTAGAATTTTGTTTTATGTAGGAAAGTCAACTCGATAATATATAGCTAAATCTGATTTACTGTAATATTTTTAAATCTAAAAGACTTATTTTCTATAAATACTTGCCCTTATTTTCTATCCATCCGGAACTTATTGTACTAGGAACCTATGTAAGTGGTTTTAAATCATTTTTGAGATAAACATAAATGAAGCCATACAAAAAACAGAAAATCTCCTTTATCATACCATGCATGCTCATTCTCTTGATTCTCCAAATATAATTCAAATACTCACAATATCTTGAACTTAGAAGTAGCTAAACACACATGGGCCAAATGGAACTTCTAGCAAATCATACCTGTGTTTTTAGGATTCATTAGCCTATAGGTTATTTTTAGCGTTCTCTGGAGGAGTAGGGAAGGAGATAAAAAAGGTAAGTTTCAGGAAAATAGAGATAACAGATATTGGTAAGGAAGGGTGCAGAAGAATACTGACCTTAGAGCAGGGAGTAACCTCTCTGATTACAAAATCCAATGCCTCTGCTGTACTCTGGGGCCCAGAGCAATGTACCTAAGCCAAATAATTAAACAATAGGAGACCTAGGTGAGATTTGTGTGTCTCACTGGTTCTTAGTTCTCAGTTCCCAACAGCCCTTGATGTCTTTCTGCAGGGTAGCATCCTATTACAGAAGCAATTTACATTATGGTGGAGAAGACCCTGCAGGTGTGCCACACCACCACCACCACTCAGGAAGTCACCAGAAGCTTAGGTGGATAGTTCCCATACATGCTGACGTCTTCCTCCCTCAAATACCTATAGCTTCTCAGATGTCCCCCAAGAGGGACTGAACCCCAGTTGCCCACATCTATGACACACACAGCAATGTGCCCTTTATTGTCCTTCTTCCCGTCCCTGCTTCACTCTCACCACTCCACTCACTGTGGTTCTTGGGATTATTGTCAACTAGACTTCTTGTACCCAAGTTCCTATCTCAGAGTCAGATTTAGGGGAATTCAAATTAAGACATATGGTAAAGAGTCAAACACAATAAACTGTTTAATCAACATCATTCTCCAATTCTAGCTCTGAAGATGTTTCCTTGCTTTAAAATTTTTAATGGTAATTTTTAAATCTCAGTCCCAAGAATGAACCTGGTAATCTGTTTATTTCCTCCCCTTTTCCTTCACTGCAGAGAAATAAAACACATGCCCAAATTTAACTAGAGATGCTCAATAAATCTCAGACAGCACCTTCCATGTAAGGACTCTGTGTTTCTTTCATAAGTGGATGAATCAACGGATCAATCAAGGGGGTACATTTTGTTCACATTTGGAAAAGATTTAAAGTAAGCAGTTCCAACAGGATTACAACTCACTCCTACTGCATCACATACTCTTCGGAGGGTAAAATGAATATGTTGCTAATGTTTGTTAGTGCATGGTAAAAATAGAGAATTCCCAGTTTTTTTCTGAATGGGTGATTAATTAGCAAGTGAAAATTGCTCTAGGGCAGTGCCTCTCAAACTTTCATACCACTTGCCTTAGGATGTTGTTAAAACACATATTCTGGATCAGCAGGTCTGAGTGGGAGCCAAGTCTGCATTTCTAATAAGCTCCCAGATGTTGTTGATGCTTCTGGTTCAAAGACCACACTGTGAGTGGTAAAACTGCTAACCTGTGCTTTCCCCTAAGGCAGCCACTAGCTACATGCGCCTATTTAAATTAGAAATTAAATAAAATTAAAAATTCAGTTTCCTCAGTCACATTAGTCACGTTTGAAAGTGCTCAATAGGCACATGAGGCTAAGTGGCTACCATATTGGAGAGCACAGACAGAGAATATTTCCAGTAGTGCAAAAAGTTCATTGCATAGAATTACTGTAAACATTGGAGAGATGTTCTCAGATATCTTATTTTTCTTTGATTTTTCACTATTTTAATCTTTCCTTCCTACTCCCCTCCAATTCCCTACACTGTTTGTGGAGTTATTTTTTACACTTTCATAAAAATTCTGCAATGGGGGGCTCGCAGGCATCCTGTGGATACATTTCTTCTGAAAGAATTGGTCAAAACTCCAAGGCCATCAAGACAATGGACCCTCCATAACTATCCTTATTTCTAGTCTGTGTTTTGTAGATTTAATGAATAGCATATTCAGTCAGATAGTTTGGGGCGAACACCCTAAATCTGATATGCTTAAATGTCCTCTTAGAATACGAGCTACAGCAATAATCTTTCTCAATTTTATTAACCAGACTATGTGAAGATGTCATTCATCTCGTAGTGTCAAGATTGAGAAAATAGGGCACTTCTAATAAAAAAAAACAAACAGATTTCTGCTTTTGTCCTGATAGTGCTCTCTCTAACTACCTTTTCATAAAAATGATACTTTTTATTGACTCACATAATAATTTATCTAATAGATGAAAATGCTTTAGAAATATACTTGTTTGTTTCTCAGTTAATCTAGTAACGTCTCAGGAAGTCAAAATTGGCTGTTAGGTAACAATTTTTCTAGAAAATAAAGATATACCCAAAGTTCAAATGCAGCGTGAATTGCTTGATTATAATGAAATGCAATTAGGTTTAGAAAACTACAGTTGATGGCAGAATATGCTGCAGCAAAACTTCCACGGAAGGTGCTAGAAATGGCACCACTTCAATCATTTAGCTCTTGAGGCTTAAAATCGAATTTGAGACAGGAATAGTTGCAAAAATTGAAAGATTTAGAACATGTTAAAATGCTTCTGACACTGCAAATAGAGAAGGACCTAGAACTGGGCTGTCTCCTGGTTGTCCTTTACCTTCGTGGTCAAACAGCAGTGATGTGAACCTTCCAATCTTACTCCTTTCGTATTTAGCTAGAGTACTTTGAAAGAGTGTCTGAAAAGTAGCACGTAGTGATCGACTCAACTCCAAGATCTGGAACAAATTCAGCAAAACACTCAGCTTATTTCAAATGTTTGATAAACCTTCTGCACATTAATTACTGAAACTGCTAGTGGAAGCAGAAGCTCATATTTTCAAATGTCCTAACTTATTTACACTGACAACTTGAAAAAAGAAAAAAACAGATTGCTCACTGTTCTGTGTTCATGACATTAAGTTTTAACAATTAAAATGAACCTGGGAGACCCTGCATATAATGAGTGTTTATTGTGGTAGTACACACCCATCTTTGTGCAAGAGAGGAAATCAAGTACTACTTGACCATTTTAAACAACAAGAGGGTAAGGCAAGAAAGAAATGGATGATTTTATTGGTTACAGAGTTTGAGCAGATGTAGTATTAAAATAAAATTTGTATCAATTAGAAATCAAATTCACATATATACACAATAAAAAATTTCTAAAGAGTCCAAGCGATATCTATGAAAGCTTTAATGTTTGCATAATTATCTACATAATTTGGTGAAAGTCTTTAGGAAACAAATAATGTGGAGCTGGAATTTCCCAATGTGATCCAATACATTGGGTAAATTACCTTTTAAAATGTATTTTTTTTTTTTTTTTTTGGTACGTGGGCCTCTCACTGCTGTGGCCTCTCCCGTCGCAGAGCACACGCTCTGGACGCGCAGGCCCAGCGGCCACGGCCCACGGGCCCAGCCGCTCCGCGGCACGCGGGATCCTCCCGGACCGGTGCACGAACCCGCGTCCCCCGCATCGGCAGGCGGACTCCCAACCACTGTGCCACTAGGGGAAGCCCTGTAGAAATTTTTTAAGCTACCTAAATGCGTAAGAAAAAAAAATCCTTCCTTATGCCAAAACCCAAATGTAGGCACTATTAACATGCTGGTGTGTTTCTTCCATGTTGGTTTTCTTTGCAAAGTACATATAAATACAGATATATTGCATTCTTTTAAATTAAGGTCAAACTAAGTAGCTAAATGGACAAGGAGACAGATACATACAACAGCTACTCTTTATAATCTTTATGTGCCAAGTGCTGTGCACACTCCTCTTAGGTGTGACCACATGAATTTTCCTGGTAACTGTACAAAGCAGGCAACAGTGTTATCTCTGCTTTACAGATGAGGAAGCAAAATGTGTTAAATAATGAACCTGTGTTCTCCATTAGACTATAAAGTTCTATAAGGCAAGGCCTGGCTGTTTCCTCATCTCTGAGTCCCACGTTTCCTGCTGAAGAATTTGATCACCTATTAGATAGTTGATTAATGTAAACCTGATATTGAAAGGAAAGGCAAAAGAGGAAAACAGTGTATGATTGTGTGGTAGGTGGGATTATTGTTCTCAGTTTTTCACTCCCTCACTATTGGGACCCCACAGTGGGGTCCAGTAGGTAGAGTATACATTCCTGTCCCACTGACTTTGGGTTTGGCCATATGACTGGTTTTCACCAATAAAATGTGGTGGAAGTAGATTGTGCCAGACATGATTCAAGGTTTTAAGTGGCAGGGAGGATTTTGCTCATCTTTTTCACTTCCTGGCCCTGCCATGGAAGAACAGCCTCAGGTAAGTACTACTTCACGGAGATTACAGAGACCAGAAGAGAAAATCTGAACCCTGTTTGAGATCTGAGACACTCAGCCACCACACAACATAGCACAGCATAACACAGCTGGTTATGCATCCCTGGACGAGAAAATAAATGCATGTTTTGTAAACTATTGAGTTTGAGGTTTTTTCTTTTCATGCAGTTTTACTGCAGCAAAAACTGACTAATAAACCTTGCAATGTATTCATTAGCATGCAGTAACTAGGGTAAGCTGATCCGTAGTTTTCTTATTAAATTTGTCAGTTTTTTAATGAGGAAATTGCCTTCTACTTGACAAGGTCATGAGGGAAAATGCCTGTTTGTCAGGTAAGAAATCCACATGCTTTTGCTAAAAGGATTGTCTTTACAGACTCGGTTTAACTACCAAAATGAAAAACAGGATGTCCGAGTTTGTACCCCAAACAAGCTGTGTAACAGAACTTGAAAACAGCAAAACAATAAGAGTCTTTATTCTTTTACAGGATGAATAAAGAGTAGAAGGATGACTTTATGGTGAACGGGCAGTGGCAAGGTTGTACTTCTTACAGACAGACCTCTACATGTTTTCACTGTTGTATTTGAGTAGCTCTGTCCAATAGAACTATAATGTGAGCCACATGTGTTCTTTTAAATTTTCTGGTAACCACATTTTTTAGAAAGGCAAAAAAAGATGAAATTAAGTTTAATAATATATTTTATTTAACCCAATATATCCAAAATATTATTTCAATATATTAACATAAAATGCTACTAGTGAACTACTTTACATGCCTTTTTGTCATACTAAGTCTTCAAAATTCATTGGGTATTTCATAGGTACAGTACATCTAATTTGGACCAGCTACATCTCAAATGTGGCTAGTGGTTACCATATTGGATGGTATGGTTTTAGATAATGTGATAAATTGTCTATTTCAATGTATTCATTTCCTTCGACTGCAGTAACAAATTGCCACACATTCTGGTGGCTTAAAACAACAGAAATTTATTCTCTCATAGTTCTGGAGGCAAAAAGTTCAAAATTAAGATGTCAGCAGAGTATGGTACTTCCCCTGAAGGCTCTAGGGGAGGTTCTGTTCCTTGCCTCTTCCAGGTTATGGTGGTGCTAAGCATTCCTTAGCTTGTGGCTGCATCACTCTAATCTCTGCCTCTGTTTCACACTGGCTCGCCCTCTTCTGTCTATTTCAAATCTTCCCTGCATGTCTCCTACAAGGATGCTTCTCATTGGATTTAGGACCTACCTGGATAATCCAGGATGATCTTTTCATCTCAAGATACTTAATGACACCCTCAAAGACCCCTTTTCCGAATAAGGTAACATTCACAGCTTCTGGGATTCAGGATATGGACAGATCTTTTTTGCATCTCAGCTAACTTAGCTGGGACCACATGGGATGTGGGTATGATCTCCCTCCATCAATCTAAAACACACTACAATGCTACTTGTTTCCAAAAATTTTAAATTTCAAAGCTCAACACTATGTAAAATATTGAAAATTAGACTTATTTGATAGAAAATCAACTGTACTTTGGATTCTAGAGGGTTTATTCACACAGAACACAAAGGATTAATATTAGTAATGAAATTACATGGTTATTAGTAACAGAAAAGTAGTTATTATTACTATTACTAGATATACGGGGTTCTCAAGTGTCCTGAACAGGTTGTAATATGTGTGTGGCTTTGGCAGAAAGGCTGATGGGTGTGAGATGAAGAAATTTGTCTCAGTTGCCATGCTGGATCGTGGCACAGCTAGAAATAGACCGTAACACAGTTGACTTTTTTACAGTGTGATTTCAGCTACTTAGATTAAAACGCTAATATGCTTCAAGGTGTAAAGCTTTCCAAAATTAAGCATCATTGTACTGAGCATGTCTTGTCATCTACTGCCTACAGATTTACACTACAGACACTTGACTTTAAAACCAAACACCATAATGTATCCAAGCATCTTCTTTAAGATATAAGAAAATTTGGTAAGGGAAATCTAGCATTTATGTCATTGTAATTTTTTAATAAAATTTCCTTCATAATTTATATAAATTTCAAATCATTATGCTATACACCTAAAACTAATAAAATGTTATATGTCAGTTATACCTCAGTAAAATAAAAATGATAAATTTCCAATTTGGAATGTTTTTACAGCAACTATATTAGATTTCTGTCAACAGATATACAATACTGTTGCCAAGATGGTAGAGAGAATCCAATTACACCCCACATCCAGTTTCCCCAGTTGTAACTTACAAATATATGATACATTTGTTACAAGTAAAGAACCAATACTGATACATTATTTTGAACTAATGCTCATACTTCAATAATTTCTCCTTACTTTTTAATCTACATTTTATTTTTCTGTTCCAGGAGTCCACCCAGGATAATATTGATACATTATGTTTAGTCTTTATGTCTCCTTAGGGTACCCTACTGTTGCTGTTTCTTAGACTTTCCTTGTTTTTGATGACCTTCACAGTTTAGAGAAGCACTGTTCAGGCATTTTGTAAAATATCCTTTAATTTGGGTTTGGTTGATGTTTTTCTCATGACTGGACCGGAATTATCAGTTTTAAGGAGAAAGCCACAAGCTAAAGTGTCACCTTTATGACATCATATAAAGGTTACATACCGTCAACCTGACTCAGTGCTGACATGCTGACCTTGACCCCCTGACTGAGGCAGTGGCTGGCAGGTTCTCCCACCGTAAAGTTACTCTTTCCCCCTGTTTCCATCCTGTTCTCTTTGGAAGGCGGGCACTGTGTGAAGTCCACACTTAAGTCTGCAGTTACAGTTCCCACCCTATTAAGGGGGTGTTACTTACATCAATTATTTGGATTTTTTCTGTATGGGAGAATTTTCTATTATTGTCTATTATGTACCATTTAAAATTTTTATTAAATCACATAATTACATCAGCATGGATTCATGGATGTTTATTTAATACTTTGGGTTACAAGCCAATATTAACTTATTTATTTTCTTGCTCACATGGTTCCAGCATGACCATCGGGAGATATTTCAGGTGGCTCTGGTGTTCCGTTGACATACCCTCATTTTTTAGTTTTTTGAGTACTTACTTACTTGCTTTCTGGAACCACAAATGATCCAGGCTTATCATGTAAATTTCCCACCACAGCTCCAGAAATCTGCCACTTCTCCAAGAAGCCCTGGTTCTTTTATTGGAGAATGGTATTAGAAACCAAGATCTGGGCACGAGATGTGCTTATTGCTTCTGGGTGGTATTGTTGCTCCTAAGTTTTGTTAATGGGCAGAGTTTGAGAATATATAGGGGTGTGTGTGTGTGTGTGTGTATGTGTGTGTGTGTGTGTATATTATATACATATATATATATACACCTGTATATGTACACGTATCTATAATTATTTCCCTATTAATCCATCTGTAAATATATTAAGCTAAACATGTGTTCACACTGATGTCTCATTCTAGTATCACATGATTCATTCTACCTTTCACCCCTTGGTTATCTGTAACAATTAAAATATCAGGAGGCTATGGACTGAAAGTTAAGAAAATGACCTTCTTAGAGCCACGAGAGGCTTAGAAATAGAATCCTGATTCTTTACTTAGTTACCAGTCTAATTTTTCCCACTCTGAAACATCATATCATTTATCCTAAGTTCCCACCATGCCATACCATAGTCCAACAATTCATCAAAGCCCCCCTAATAAATGGATTTTAAAAATAAGGAACAGCTCAGCCAAGCTGATTCCTCACACAGAACTGCTGCAATTCTTGCTTTTTCTGGGAATTCATAGTGAAGCTGGTACAACAAAAGAACAGAATTAGAGTAGCCCTACTTTTTGTATTTTATCTATTTTCTAGTGCTTCTTCAGTGAGTTTTCTTTCTGAAAAGGCTCTCTGCTTGACAGGCTTTTGTGTAGATGGAATGACCTTTTGCTGTACAGGAATACTGGAAGGCAAACGTCAACCCATCTGACTCAGGAAAATAAATAAGCCCTGGTCTCCATTAACAAGGAGATAAAACACAGTGACTCACTTGCTTTTTGTTGCTTCTCAAGAAAAAACCTCATCCTGAAATTAATGTATTGAAAACACTTAATATAAGGCGATTATTTTCCTGCATGTATCTACCCTAAGCTATGACCATGGCTATCATGTGAAATACTGCCTGCCTTATCCTTCCATATAAGCTTAAGGTTAGGCTTGTACCTTAACACTAGTAACTTGAATTAATTTATGTTTTCAGTTACAAACATTTGAGCTTACCAAAGAAAGAGAAAAGCATTTTTTTACCACCATGGTCTTCACTGATTTAAAAACTTCACGTTTAGGAGATTTCCTTTCTGTAATTACTCCATCCATACCTTTCCTTTCTTAAACCAAAGCAGAACATAAAAGAATAAATAAGGTGAATTTGTGGCAACATGGATGGACCTTAAGGGTATTACGCTAAGTCAAATAAATCAGACAGAGAAAGTCAACGCTGTATGCTCTCACTTGTATTTGGAATCTAAAAACAACAACAACAAAACAAAAACCCAACTCATAGAGAAAGTGATCAGATTTGTGGTTACCAGAGGCGGGTAGTGGGCGGGGGTGGATGAAATGGGTGAAGGGGCTCAAAACGCACAAACTTCTAGTTATAAAATAAGTCATGTGGATTACTGTGCAGGATTGTTACTAATGCTGTACTGCATATTTGAAATTTGCTAAGAGAGTATCTCTTAAAAGTTCTCATCACAAGAAAAAAATTCTCTAACTATGTGTGGCGATGAATGTTAAAAAGACTCGTGATGATCATTTCACAATACATACAAATATCAAAACTAATGTAATGTTTATGTTAATTATATCTCAATTTTTAAAAAAAGCATAAATAAGGTGAATCTGTAACTCATGCTACAAAGTACAAGAAGGACTTCACTTAAGCCTCCAAATCCTCCATCACACTTACAGTCACTGATGTGTTGGTAAACGTTAACAAGCAGATATCAAAACAAGAAAAAAGGGCCCTGATTAGTAGTGTTTGCCAATTCCAGAATCATAAATACTCCCATGGCCAGTTTCAAGCTACCAACATGATAGCACAGATTTGGGCAGCGATATGCAATAGTGATCCATTATATAGCGTTTCCACCATTTAGATATTATCGTTGTAAATAACCGTGAGAACATAGAAAATAATAAAAATAATCAGGAAGTCGTGGAGGTTTAGTAATATTACCTTTTTTCAGTGTAATGTATTTACTTTAAAGTTTATGTAATTTAATAGCTTTGTTTAACAACTGGCTCTGTAAGCTAGTAAAAGCCAACTCAAAAATACTCACATTTACAAAGAAGGTTTTTGGCCACTGATTGTCCAGGTTTCAGCTGGCTTTGATATCGGTGGAAGCAATCAAGCTTGACTGATCGCAAAACTGGCCCAAATTCCCCACTCTCCCTGTATCCACACCATTTTGCAATGTGACGTTGCAGTTCTTCCTATTGAGAGGTGGTCTATTACCCCACCCTTAAATCTCAGCTGACCTTGAGACTTGCTTTGGGCTAAAAAATGTGGCATAATTAACGGGATGCCCATTTGGGGTCTAGACCTCGAGAGGCCTTGTGTGCTTTTAGTCTCTCTCTTAGCCTTCTGCTTCCACCTTGAGAATACTCTCAGGCTAGCCTGCTCTGGCACCCTTGGCTCCACCATGAGAACAGGTCAAGGCTAGACTGACTCTGAGGGATGCAAGACACACAGAGATGGGTGGAGGCCAGCACAGATAAGCCTAGAGCCAGGTAACTCCAAAACACGTGCAAAAGCCCAGACAAAATTTGGCAGAGCCATTTCTCCAACCCACAGCTGACCATAGACATATAAGTGAACCCAGGGTAAGCCAGAACCATGGAGCTGACCTGTAGACTCATTTGCAATAACAAATATTTATTGTTTTATGACCCTGAATTTTGGGGAGGTTTGGTAGAGCTTGAGAATAAGACTGACTTCTGCCTTCTGTATTGAGAACTAAGAAAAAGAGAATAATCATTTGGACAATTGCTGGAAGCAAGTAGAGGACTGCTGACAATATCAGAGGAAATCAGGCAGCAGGTTGATTCGCAGTTGAGAGATACTGCTTCTTTTGCTAATCTGGACATGTGTATGGTTTGGTATATTGTTTAGATTCCAAACTCTAGCCATAATCAGCAAGAATTCTGCCATTTTTAAATGTTAGAGCCATATTTCCAGAATATTCTTACTATGGTTTATGGATTCAATATTGAATATATCTTGTGAAAACTAAGACTTGCTTTTTAAAAAATACCACTAGTAAATACTAGTATTTCGGGGGGAAGGATAATTGAAAGGATCTTTATATTTTTAAATTTGAATCTTCAAATCATAGACTGCTACCCCAGCCACCATAATCAGATTGCCACTGATGTATGGAATCAAATGGCTTCACTATTTCAAAACACACCATTTCCCTTATTGGTAGTAGAAATAATATAATGGCAAGAAAATACTTGATCCATTCTTTTTTAATGTGGTAAGATTTTTTAAGAGTAAGACTCCTATGATCTCCTTCATATAATACACATTTTCTTATCCTGCAGAGTATTCAAAAGGAAAGGGAAACAAGTGACGAGGGGTTTTAATTTAGCACAAGGAAAATTAGATGGCTTAAGCTTTGAGATAAAGAGTATGATGGGAAATAAATTCAAATATCTAAAGGCAAAGTCCTAGAATACTCAGGGTCACTTCTATGACTGGATCTTTGTGGATTCTTACACACAGCCTTGCTAGGGCATCTTTCTGGAGAAACACAAAGTATGTCTCGAACTGGGAACAATACTGAAGAGCCTTTATCATCAAGAGATACAAGTGCCGTGGAGAAGACTCCGATGTATACAATAAACCAAAGGTATAATAACTTATCATAATGTTTCAACTTCCCAAAGAGCTTGATATCTTGCTTCTCTGAGGAGTAAGGTGAAAAAGGAAAGAAGGAAGGAAACACAAAATAATCTTGAGAATCGTCTCGTGTCCTCTGTACTAGGTACTTTTTAATCTCTTATCTTTAGGTCAGCACCAAAACATGTGCTTTGCATAGAGAAATACAAACCATTGGACATACAAGGCAAAATTGGGATTGGTTAAAACCACTCAGGACAGAAGGAACCTAGGAGTGTTATGATCCCATATCTTGATTGAACACAATAGGAAACTGATAGCAACTGGCTTACAGATATACAGATATTTGACCAAAGCCCTGAAACAAAAACTTACGTCAGTTAACTCTTAGCACAGAGTATTCCTCCCATAAAATCATAAAACTCATTGTTTTTAATGAAGGTAGACTGCCATTAAACTAAAACGTGTCTGCAAAGAAAAAAACAATTTTACTCTTGCTACAAAATGAATGTTGCCTTCTTTACTTATTAAAAATAGATAAAAAGTAGAAAACCTCTGTCCATATATAAACACTTATGAGCCAAAAAAAAAAAAAAAAGCCTGATTTATGAGTCAAAGTCTAGGATAGATTCTGAACAATAAATGAAATTATAGATATGTGTCTCTATTTCTGCCTTGCATCTTCTCGATCTTTGCGAACCTGCTGTATAAAAAAGAAATAAAGAAAAGAAAAAAATAAATTATAGAGAACTCATGAAATTAATGAAAAAAGAAATTATCCTAATTTCCAATAGAATGGACATTCAATTGAAGACAAATGAGCTACTAGTGTCTTATTTCCACAGACATGCAGTCTCCAAATGATATTGAATGTGGATGGGCATATTTATTCTAGGTGCTGAATAAAATTAAGCTTCAAAAATGAGTCCAGATTGGCCCCTGGATCTCAGCTGGCCACCTGAGCAATGCACCTCCTGTCTCCTTTCTGAACATCTATTGAGATTCCATTAAATGCTACTTTTGCAGTGATGCCTTGCCCATCTTCTCCCATTCCTGACATCTCAGTTCCCTGCCCAAATGGGCAAAATTAAAATTTTGTTAACCCCGAATGCTTCCTTGCCTTCCAATTGTATCATTAACCACATTTGAATCTGAATTATAGATATTTGCATATTTCCTGCTGCTTTCTTGTTTCAAGTATAAGAACTATGAGAACAAGGACTTTGTTTTATTTCTCTTGTTATATCATTTGGGACAAATCATAGGGATTTTCCTGTGGGAGATATTCAATATTTTTTATTGAATTAGATAGTTTTAATTCAAAAAGAGTTCAGAATCTAATAAAATGATACTGTATACAATATTGATTTTTGCCCAGCCATAAAGGGATAAGAACTTTACCAAATCATCAAAATACATAAACTTAAGTTCAAAGATAAAGAAAAATTAGATATAAAATTTAGAAATGAGGAGACAACATTATCATTTGTTATATAGGGTATGGTTGTATACCTGTCAGAATGAAAACATCAAGTGAAAAATATTGCAATGAGATTCAGTGAAGTTCCTGGGTATACAACGATATACCCCAAATCAGTTTTCCTTCATTAAATACAAGGCACTTAGAAATGTAAATGAAAGCTCTACTTAGAACAGCATCAAAATGATGGAAAACTTAATTTTAAATGTATATGATCTCTATGATGAAGACTTGAAAACATTAAGAAGGGATATAAAAGACAACTTGAATAAAAGTAAAGACATACTCTTTACTTGGATGGAAATACTTAGTATGCTAAAGTATAAACTGTTACTGTATTCATCTAAATATTTAAGTAATACCAATAAATAATCAACAGAAATTTTTGGAAAATAGTATAAATTGTTCCTGAAATTCATATGAAAAAAAATAAATGAAAAAAATAAATTAATGAAGTAGGACTATCTCTATTAAATAATAATATATTATAAAGCTATAATAATTAAAACACTTTATTACTAGTCTAAAATATATAGAAAGGTCAATGATACCAGAGGGAAGAATGGAAATATAGAGAGGTTTTCAGTATATAATCAGGATAGCATTTCAAATCAGTGAGAAAAAGAAATAGATTATGCAATAATTAATGTTGGACAATGGGGCAGGGCAGTCATGCAGAGTTCAATAAAATTGGTATTGTAGTAGACATTATCAGTTCACTATTATTTAGTTTTCCTTTCTTCCCTGGGCATATTGGAGACTACATTTCCCAGCCCACATGCAATTGAGCTGGGCCATGTGACTAGATCTGGTCAATGAAATGTGAGCAGAGGGACAGGTGTCAATTCTGGGCTGACCCACTGAAAAGTCCCTCTTGATTCTCCAGCTGCTTCTCTTCTACTTACCCAGCAAAAGCAAAGTCCTCTTGTTGAGATGGCAGAGCTCAAAATAGAAACAGCCTACATTGCTGAGGGTAGCTTGGAATGTGTTTCAGACCTTCAGCAAACAGAGGAGGAGAGAAATTTTGATGTGTTTTTCCACTGACATTGAGAAGTTGTTTGTTATTAGGGACTACACTAGCCTATCCTGACTAGTGAAGATCCCTTTGTCACCGTCATAAAATAAGGTCCAGATGGTGTAAAGACACAATCATAAAAATTAAAACATAAAAACATCAGAAGAAATCACAAAATTATCTTTATTATTTTAGAATGGATAACTTTTATAAGTAGCACTCCAAATTGAAAACTCATAAAGAAAAGGATTAATAAATCTGATGACCAAAAATATCTGGAAAGCGAAAATTCCACAAAGTCAAATTAAAAACTTGGAGATAACACATGACAGACAGCTCTTAATATATCAAAATATCTTATAAAGCAATAAGTACAACAATCCATTGGAAAATGGGCAAAGTTTATATGAAACAATATAAATATATTGCACAGGAGAAAAAGGTTCTTCTTCACTCATAATGGGAGAAATACAAATTTAAAGAATAAAGAGCTACCAATGTTTCATCTACCATATTTACAAAAATCAAAAAACGGTTAATGAAACACCATGCTGGTAAGAATGTGAACAAATAGGTAATTTTGAATGCTATTGATGGAAGCGTAAATAGATCCAATTTCTTTGTAGAGCAATATGGTAACATACTTCAAAATTTAAAATGCATGTGGATGCAGGAATTTCACTTGTAGGAAATTCAAATGTACCCATATTACATCCCAAAATATATTTAATAAATCTATATTGAAGCATTTTTGAAGCAGCAAAAGAGTGGAAATAACAAAATACCTATTAAGAGATGACTCAATAAATAAATGTTGATGCACCTATAAAATAAAATATAGCTTCTAAAAAAAGAATGAAGTAGATATATGTGTAATAATATGGTTTAATTTCTGAGACACATTGTTGCATTTAAATAACATTTGATGGTATGCCATCATTTATATAGAATTTAATTTTTTTAATTGGGCTGGTAAATGCATAGATTTCCTGGGAAATAAAAAGAGGAAATAACTATGAATTGTTGTTTCTGGGAAGGGAACAGAAGAAATGAGGGTAGAGTGTATACTTTTTAATGATAACCTTTAACACTGTTGGAATTTACCTTTTTAGTAGATGCATGAATTACTTTTTTCCAAAAATAAAAACAATTTAAGTACATTAAACCAGACCAATTGCACTGCTACCCAAATGGCTAATATCATTTGAATTTTCACATCTCAAAGGTTATAAATGGTAAGAATGGTAATCACTGTCAAGAAAAATTCTGACTCAAATAGACAGGTCACAGACATTTGTTATTCCTGACATTCTTTCACAAGAAAACTTAGTCAACCTGGAACATGGTTCTAACAGTTACGAAGTGAAACTGACAGCTCTCACCTTCCTTAGATAAAAATCCAATCAGAAAATGTGACATTTTCACCCACATAATGCAGCTCGGGTACTTCACTATGCCACCACAAGCAATGGAGAATGTAAAAAACTTCTGACATTATGTAAGATTTCTATCCCATAAAATTGATAGACTTAAAAAGCACAGGGCAGATGCAGCATTAATCTGCTCCCATGTTTTGTATGGCTATTTAAAGGGCCTGTCAACATGAATAATGCACAGGAGTTATTTTTACGTAAAACGTGCTCAGAAATTATAGAACAGACAACCAACGATGGCATAGATTTCTAAAAGTCAGATTGGTAAAACAGATAGAATAAGCACACATGTTCTCTTGTTTTTATTTCCTGGACCTCGTGGTTAAATTTACAAGATATCAATGTCAATTGCTTAACTGATAATGATTTTGTTTTTGTTTTCTAAGGATTTTAAAAAATAAAATTAAAAAAATTAATTTTTTTAAAATTAGCAAAGGCATGCCATAGCTACATAAAATATATGAAACAAACAAAAATTGCCTTAGAGAAAAATAATTTTTCCATGAGGGATTAAGAGTAAAGGAGAGAATAGTATTGAAAGCAAAATTCAGCAGACATATGGGTTGATAAAAAATTATAACTTCCTATTTTTTGTTGTTATTCTGGACTAAGAATCCACCTTTCCCTTGCAGAATCTGAATTTAAAGTACTACAGTATATATTAATAGTCAGACTTAACAGTGAAATAGAATATAGTCCAGAAATAGGCTCAGTTGCATGTGGAAATACTATATATGAAAAGAGTAGTATCTCAACTCACTAGGACAAAAGTTAGACTGCTAAATAAATTGTGCCAAAAATGGACTTTATAATAAACGGTCTAGGCACAAGTGTATAGCAAGTTGCAGAAAGATACAATTCGATTTTTAAATTATATTGAAACACCTCAACACCAGATTAGGACAAATGAAGGTCTTAAAAAAATAGTGTTGTTATAGCCACTATGGAGAACAGCATGGAGGTTCCTTAAAAAACTACAAATAGAACTACCATATGACCCAGCAATCCCACTACTGGGCATATACCCTGAGAAAACCATAATTCAAAAAGAGTCATGTACCAAAATGTTCATTGCAGCTCTATATACAATAGCCCAGAGATGGAAACAACCTAAGTGTCCATCATCAGATGAATGGATAAAGAAGATGTGGCACGTATATACAATGGAATATTACTCAGCCATAAAAAGAAACGAAATTGAGCTATTTGTAATGAGGTGGATAGATCTAGAGTCTGTCATACAGAGTGAAGTAAGTCAGAAAGAGAAAGACAAATACCGTATGCTAACACATATATATGGAACTTAAGAAAAAAAAATGTCATGAAGAACCTAGGGGTAAGACAGGAATAAAGATACAGACCTACTAGAGAATGGACTTGAGGATATGGGGAGCAGGAAGGGTAAGCTGTGACAAAGCAAGAGAGAGGCATGGACATATATACACTACCAAACGTAAGGTAGATAGCTAGTGGGAAGCAGCCGCATAGCACAGGGAGATCAGCTTGGTGCTTTGTGACCGCCTGGAGGGGTGGGATAGGGAGGGTGGGAGGGAGGGAGACGCAAGAGGGAAGAGATATGGGAACATATATATATGTATAACTGATTCACTTTGTTATAAAGCAGAAACTAACACACCATTGTAAGCAATTATACTCCAATAAAGATGTTTAAAAAAAAAGTGTTGTAATAAAAGGATATCAAGTTAGAAAAAGATAAAATTGGATCCATACCTCACAACATACAACATAAAAAACTTCTAGATTATCCAAGACTGAAATGTAAAAACATGAAACCATACTAGGAAAAAACTATGGGTGAATTTCTTCATAAACTAGATATGGAAAAAGACTTTCTGTGACTCAAAATCCAAAAGCAATAATCAACAAGTTGACTACATAAAAATACAAACAAAAACTTACATGGCAAAAAGCACCATAAGCAAATTCAAAAGACAAACCAGGAAAACACTTTTGCAGCTCTATGATAGATAAAGAGATAATTCTCCTAAAGAGCTGTAAAAAAAAATTAAGGAGGCTGAAAGACCAGGTAGAAAAATGCAAAATATATGAACAGAAGTTCATAGTAAAAATACATGTGGCTCTTAAACACATGAAAAGATGCTTAATTTCAAGCATAGTAAGAGAAATGCAAGTTAAAACTATACTAATAGCATTTCTTACCAAACTGACACAAATCTAAAACTTGACAGTATACTTTGTGTTAAGGCTGGGGGTGAGGGGGCAAAGATCATCTTATACATTGCAGGGGGAATAGAAAATGATAAAAACAAAATGAAACAAAGCAAAAATCCTATGAAGGAGAAGTTAGCAAAATAACCAATCCTAGGAATTTACCCTGAAACTGAACCTCTGCATATGTATGACAAGACATACATAGAGCTGTTTTCTGTTTTGTTTTGTTTTTTAAATTGCACCCTCATACGCACAGTAAAATATTGGAAACAACCTAAATGTTCATCCACAAAAGACTGTTTGAATAAACTACAGTACACTATGCGGAGGAATAATATACAGCCATATAAAAGAATGAAAAAGATCCCCAGGACCAATATGGAGTTCCCTCCTTGGCTGTACACCAGGGAGTGCATGGTCACCCCACAGGGTGCCCTAAGGAGAGAAAATGAGGAAGAACCCTATGATAATGCGTTAAATCAGATGCATTTGAACAAGTAATTCCATTGCTAGGACTACAATTTAAGAAAATAACAACTGAGAAGAAAAATGCAAAATGACAGATGTTTGCTTCAAAGTTACTTATAATAAAAATAAAATGGAAATTGTGTAACTATTCAATAGTAAATTGATGGTAAATATTCACATGATTTCAATGGATTATTATTCAGCCATAGAAGCGATAAATATGAAAAAGATATTTAGCACCATGGCTGTACTTAAGCTGTTATGTTAAATAAAAGAACTTTACTATGTCATTTATGCAAATGAATAGATGAACACAGTGTGATCTTCTGGAAGAAAAACACATGACCCGGTTTTTCTTTTGCATATTTGGAATTATTCAAGCTTTAAGGCAATTTAAGTATTTTTTCAAAGGAATTTTTTGTAATAGCTTCAATGTTGCCAAAATTGAGGACAGAATCCTTTTCCATCACTTTCTCCAACTTGTTCTTTTTTTTTTGTAATTTTTTAAAATTTTATTTATTTAATTTTTTTGGCTGCGTTGGGTCTTCGTTGCTGCACGTGGGCTTTTCTCTAGTTGTGGAGAGCGGGGGCGGTGCCTGGGCTTCTCTTTGCGGTGGCTTCTCTTGTTGTGGAGCACGGGCTGTAGGCCCGTGGGCTTCAGGAGTTGTGGCGCCTGGGCTTAGTTGCTCCGCGGCATGTGGGATCTTCCCAGATCCAGGCTCCAACCTGTGTCCCCTGCATTCGCAGGCGGATTCTTAACCACTGTGCGCCACCGGGGAAGCCCCTCCAACTTGTTCTTAAACTATTCTTTATGCAAGCTCCCTTTATTGGTGACTGAGCCTGTATTAAGGCAATAATTCAGGGCTGGCCCCTAAAATAATTGGTTTTCTCTTCTCAGTCAGAGCCAAGAGGATTTATTTAGAGCCAAGGCGGCATAATTCTAGTGTTTCAATGTAGAGTTAGAATTAATAGTGCATGAAAAAAAAAAGAGTTAATAGTGCATGAAATTTTTGCCACATGCAACTAATACCAACAAATGCGATTAAAGCAATATGTTTTGTTATGATTAAAGGAAATATTGTGAATGGACTTGGATTCACCACAGCCTGAATTTCTGCCCTTGAGTTAACGAGGCCACACCTTATTCATGGTGGCAAAGATACCATCAACTGAAGTCAGATGACAGCCCTGAATTTCCTGCTTCTCACCGCCTCCAAAACTATATGGTTTTTGATACATGATTTATCATGTAACATCTTGTTGACAGAGAAACTAGCTCAACTTACAAAGGCAAGGTCTCCTTTAGCACAATATATTATTTTTCTCTTGTAACTTTATAGTTTCTCAATTCATAATCTTAAATTGGGCATGAATATTGGTAAATTAAAAAGCAGAACATTTTAAAATGTGATTAAAAGAAGCTTGATGAATTTCTTGGTTCTTAGAACATTTGTAAGAATTTACTTAAAGAATTTAGAGTAATGTAGCAAACAAGTATCTGGGGAAAATATTTACAGAGCAGAGAATCAATCTATATGACTTTTTGTAATTTTTGCACTGGAATAATAATTTACTTTTCTTTTTTTTCATGGAAAGAAATAAGGTCTCTAGTCATACCTCTACAGTATTTCAAATGCTCTACAGTATCCTTCAAATAAATTATTTGACTAAGAATTATCAACAGGAACCATGAAATTTTGAGCAGGTAGCCACAAAATTAGATATCCAGTCTAGTCTGCTATTAGTGACACAATTTATTCTTTAACACACTTTCCAAAATTTCTATCAACCACTAACTCATGAAATACCTCATTCAATCGTCTTTTAATTTCTGATGTTCTAAGAGCTTTTCTTTTTCAATATTGTACGTTGATAATTTATTTGAAAGCATTATTGACTTTAAAAATGTGTAAATGAAGAAGTAGATTTTCAGTTTTCAGCTATTCAACATACTTAAGCATATGTGTGAGACAAAACTAACATGAGATCTTAATTTTATTTAGATTTTCATCTGGTATCCATATTTGTAAGTAAAAATATGTAGACAATGCCTTCTAAATTATTTAATCTTTAAATAAAACTGCATGGGTGGAACTTAATATAGAAGCATGTTTTCAGAGTACCCAACAACAAAAAATAAATCTCGCTCATTAATTCCTATTTTAGACAGTAGGGGTTTACCTATGGCAAAAATAATCAAGTCAATAGTTAATTTCTCAGATCTTTGTGTATGTCCCAACCCATGAAACTTCTTCATTAAATTCACACTAAGGTACTCTAAGGATGAAAGCAAATGTAATTCATGCACAGATACAAAAGGACATACTTAATTTCAACTAAAAACAATGAAATTTAATTGTTAATTAATATTTGTAAAAAGAAAAGTTATGCTTGGCAATTTTTGACCAGATATTACAAATCCTGAAAACTTCTTGTAAGGAACTGTTCGATTTAAAAATTAAATATTTGAAATATGAATAATGAGCAAAGTTCTTTTTTTAAATGTTGTTCAAGATATGATTAAAATTGAAAACTGCCAGAAAGTGAAAAGACTGCATAATATAGATGGCAAATGTAAGTATCTAAAGGAAAAAATTGAAACTATAGCTGATCAAGCAAAGAGTCTAATTTGTCAAATAATGACCCTGAGTTCAAGTCTATTAAACGTATGTGCCAATGGCCTTTAGTTTTTGGGATAACGATAGCTACAGTTACAGAGCCCTGACTATGAAACATATATTATGGCCTTTCATCCTCACAACAACTCTGAGAAATAGTATTATGAACTTCATTTTATGAATAAGGAAATCAAGATATGAAGAAACTGATGACTGACTGTGGCCACAAAGATAACACTGGTTGGGGCTCTGAACGACTGCTGTCCCTTTAACACTAGGTTACAGAGTTAAAGCCTCATTTTCAGAGCATTAAAGTCAATTCATGTGATCAGAGAATCAGCACTGCCTCCCCCTGCTCCCAACTACACACACACACACACACACACACACACACACACACACACATAAGGGAACCAGGAAGAAGCAATGGTTTTAAAAATTATTGCTCCCAAGTAACTCTTACTTACTTTTTTTATTTTTTTTTTGGGCTGCGTTGGGTCTTCACTGCTGTGTGCAACAGTTCGGCGAGCAGGAGCTACTCTTCGTTACAGTGTGCGGGCTTCTCATTGCAGTGGCTTCTCTTGTTGTGGAGCATGGGCTCTAGGCACACAGGCTTCAGTAGTTGTGGCACGCAGGCTCAGTAGTTGTGGCACATGAGCTCTAGAGCGCAGGCTCAGTAGTTGTGGCGCACGGGCTTAGTTGCTCTAAGGCATGTGGTATCTTCCTGGACCAGGGCTTGAACCTGTGTCCCCTGCATTGGCAGGCAGATTCTTAACCACTGCACCACCAGGGAAGCCCAACTCTTACTTACTTTTAATTTAACCTCAATTCAAGCTTTATCTTGACTTCAGATCTTTCCAAAAATCTAAGTGTTATCAGTTTTAAACAAATGATAAGATGTTAAGCTGTAGGAAACTGATCTCCAGAATTATCAGTAGACCTGGAATCCCACCCTAGCATTGCACCATGCATTAAGCTGGCCTAAATGCCTAACTACATCCCAGATACTGTGGAAATAAATTAAACTCTTGTGTTTTAAATGAGGTATTGACAATGCTGATGACCCTCTGTCATAAACCAAGGTCTATGTTAAAAAAAAAAAAGTGGGATAATGCTAATAAAGTTTAAAATTACAAGCAATACACGATATAATACAAGATAAAATTCAATTGTATATCATCAAGGGATTTTTACCTAAAGAAAGGTAAAAATATGGTTTAGATCACTCAAGAATTTGGTTTTTAAACATCTCTAATTAGGTATCTGCATTATTGTAGGAACAAGCACCACTGTTAAACTGGTGTTCCAGTCCCAATATGGAGTATGATTAACTTCATAAGAACTGACTATAGAAACATTCACCAAAGCTAATTCAGCAGAACAGTAGTTCTATGAGATATGCTTGACAAAGGGGCTTGTTGTCCAAAAAAAAGGAAAATGGCCCCGATCCATGTCTAACACATCATAGGCTCTGAGAAGTCCTGTAGTAAAGAAATAACATCTACAAAACTTATCTGACACTTCTATCTCATAACAACTGTTAGTATTCCAAGGAACTCACTTAGAGAAATACTGAGTTCATTATTTTTTTTTAAGTTTTCTCTGTCCCTAAGAGAAAATAAAGTGAATCATCTTCACATTACATCCATTCACAGCCAATAGTGACCAACAAGCTCTTCTTCCAGCTCCACTAATCTTTCCTGAAATCGGTAAAGCTCGAACACAAATTACAGTATCAAGAAACATCTGGATGGCACGGAGAAAATGTATTGGTGTGTGAGACTGAAATGTGAATTTTCTGACCTGTTAGAACCAATGATCCTGTTTCACAGGCAAACAACACATATTCTGCTTAATTAGTTAGGCTATTCCATCTCCTATAAATCTCTATGGATGTTAAGTTCAGTAGCCTTAGAAAACTTTATTTCTGCCCTTAACGAAGATCTATGAAGTTGCAAATATTTCACTACATTATTTTGTCTTTTAAATGTCACTCTTTACATAAAATCAAGGCTATTTCTTCAGGCACTTGAAATTTCACATTTTAGACAGCTAAGAATGTTAATTGTGTTCACATCAAGGAACGAGAAAAACTGCGGTGAAAGTATTCTTTCATCCATGAAAATACCTTACTGTGTGTTAGGTATCACATTCCAAGTCTGCAATCTGGGATTTTATGCTTTTGTGGTAAATAGAAGGAATTCAGGAATTTTCAGCCATTTTCCATCGAAGGATGATAAAAATGAATTTCTAGTACATATTCTTTTTTTATTTATTTTTTATTGAAGTATAGTTGATTACAATGTTGTGTTAATTGAATAGCAAAGTGATTTAGTTAT
The DNA here is from genome assembly GCF_003676395.1 of Aethalodelphis obliquidens. Lineage (NCBI taxonomy): Eukaryota > Metazoa > Chordata > Mammalia > Artiodactyla > Delphinidae > Aethalodelphis > Aethalodelphis obliquidens. The sequence goes on from NW_020837962.1 coordinate 27,240,622, forward strand.
ATACATTCTTTTTTCATATTCTTTTCCATTATGGTTTATCATAGGATTTTGAATATAGTTCTCTGTGCTATACAGTAAGACCTAGTACATATTCTTAAATTCCTTCCATTCTACCAAGCTGCTCACAAATTAATATTACTATATAGCACACTGTGGCTGGTGAAGCCATTTCAGGTATATGCATCATTTAATTCTCATAATGACTCCATGATAGTCATAAACATTCCTTTTACTCCCCCAACTTTTTCTTCTCTTATATAATGAGTCAAATCACAATCCAGTTTTTTTCCCTGTTGGACACGTGTCAAATTACATGAAAAATACTTTAGAACCTAATCTCCAACAAGAAGGTAGCTCAAGTAATATATATGCTTAATTACCCATCAGACTCACTGAGTGCTAAGAAGAATAAACCAACATTGAACCCAAGGCAGGTAGGCAGTTAAGTCACAAGGAGTGAGCTCCTAAAGTGTGTCCAATATTAGGATGCTTGTCTTGTTACCAACTATATTCCAACTTACCAGACAACCCTATCTAATGGGTATTATTCCCACAGAGAAGCTAAGAAACCTTCTTGGGATCCCTCAGTTAATATGTGCACTGGGATTTGAATTTGGGTCTCTCTGACCCTAAGTTTGGTCTTCCATTTCCAAACAGTGTTTCCAATTTTACTTCAACGGTTTCATTGTGCAGAAAAAGTTACCAACATGTCCTTAACTGAAAGTAAATTGCTCTAAAATTATTCTGATTTTTGGGAAAATCTATTTAACTCTTTGCAAATCTAGGCAGTTTTCTGAATAAGAACTGTAAATCTTAGTACAATGGGTTGCTGTGATAGTTCACTGTGGACAGTGGTTTGGCTGCAAAGACAAATGTGTTTTGAGTTTTCTACAGTTAATATATAAAAATAGATCTTCACAGGTAGGTTTAAGTAAAGCTACAAAAGTATAAATCTCTCATGTGGAGTAACCCATAGCAGTACCTGAGTTCTACTGTAAATAGGTAAATTATGCAACTCTAATTTGCTTTTGGCTACTACAGTACATCACATGAGCATCAGTTATACATTTTATTTACTTACTAAAAGTCATTAAGGATGATAGCTAAAATGTATTTAACACATACAATAGACATGAGAGTTGTGTTAAGGGCTTTACATGCATTGTAACGCTGAGTCCTTATAGTAACCAGATAAGATAAACATAGAGATTATTTCCATAATTCAAATGGGGCAACTAAATCTCAGAGATATGGAATAGCCTCCTGGGTTATATAGCTAGTAATTGGCTTTGAGCCTTGGGCATCTGACCCAAAAGCTTGTACACATAATGACTACACTATATTAGGCACTTAGATGTGCAAAGACACTTACTGGGGGTCTGGGTTATAAAAGAATGGGTATGAATGTGCTGATGAAACAAAAAAAATCATAAGCTGCAATAAAGGTCCTCTGTAAAAGCAATAAATAATATCTATTTCTGAAATGATTCCAGCTACACATTTATATCCACTTTGACTATTGATTATAAAGAAAAAAATTCTACTTATTTTTATTAGATCTATTGTGAAATAATCCTTTGTAATGTAGTGAGAAAATACTGTTATGGGCTGAGTTGTGCTCCCCCCACCTATATTCATATGTTGAATCCCTAACCACCCCTGCCAGAGTGTGATTATATCTGAGGATAAAGTCTTTAAAGAGTTAATTATATTAAAATGAGGTAATTAGGGTGGACCCTAGTCCAATATGACTGGGGTCCTTATAAGAAGAGGAAACCAGGACCCAGATAGGTATACAGGGAGGACCATGTGAAGACAAAGGGAAAAGACAGCCATCTACAAGCCAAGGAGAGAGGCTTCAGAAGAAACCAAGCCTGCCAACACCTGATCTCAGACTTCAAACCTCCAGAATGATGAGAATATAAATTTCTGTTGTTTAAGTCACCCTGTCTTTGGTACTTTGTTATGGCAGCTGGAAAACTCTCATACAAGTACTATGGCACACTTATTATATTAAGTATAGCTGGGCAAGTTGAAGGAAGACTAGACTGAAAAGTAGTCCTTTTGACAAGAGAATATTGTAGGAAAGTTCTCAATGCCTTACTGCATAGAGTCCTTATTTTAAAAAGAGAAACATCCATTTAAGCTGACACTCTTTTTACTGAGAGCAAGGTTCTCAGACTTGGTTAAACACAGGAATCGCTGGGGAGCTTTAAAGAAAAAAGCGATGCTTAAGCCCCACATCAGACATTTGATTTAATTGATATGGATGTGGCCTGGACATCGAGATTTTAAAAACTCCTCGGGTGCCTCTCATATCTCTATATTAGAACCAAAGTTTGAAAACCCTGGCTTAGAGAGCAGTTCACTATTTTGAATTAACTTAAGAAATTAATATCAAGTATATCCACAAGGTGGCGTATTATTTCATTCAAAAGAATTAAAATTGAGAAATGTTTCCAAAATGCAACTCTGTACCATTGTATGTAAAACAGATTGGATTTAGATTGAAATTACACCAGATAGAAGCAGTGATAGAATGAGTCAGAACCTTCTGAAAAGACCTGAGGTTTAGTTACCGCATGGAACTAATCCTGTCTTCAACAAGGGGTCCACTCTGGCCATTGTGAGAATGCTCTTAGCTGCCATGTCTTTCATCTACTATTAACCTTTGCCAGAACTGTGGCCTCTCCCTTCCCCTTCCACAACTCTTCAGGGGCCTTTTGAACTCTGTGGCAGTAGATACTAAGACAGATGCTTGGTATTATTGAAAGCAAAATGGAATCTTTATTCAGTCATACACATGTTTAGTTCACCATATTTTACAGATGGACACATATATATATATACTGAGTAATGGCGGCATCACTCAAATGCTCAGATTTAATTGTTGATAAGAGATAATCCAACGCCTTCTCAAATTTGGGAATTTATATCAACATCCCAGACAAGACTTAGCTTAGCTGTGATTGCTTATAAAAAAGTTAAAAGTTTTTAACCGTTAGAGAAGATATTCTATACTTTAATGGTAGCTTTAAAAATCTTCTCTTGTTCACTATTGAACAGCCATGAGGTTGAGGGGCAGGTGGAAAAGACAGAAGAGTTTTAAATGCAAAGATCTACTAAGGGAACCATTCCTTACCCCCCTCAGCATCCTGATATTTCTGCTACCAAATCTCCAACTAGTTATATAAAGGTTTTCGTTTCCAAGGAAACCACTGACATCTATGGAATTTAATGAACATGAAAAAGGAACTATGCCATATAATTTACATCTGGAGATAAATGTGAATAGTTGTCAAAACCATTACACATACATTGATAATTCTGTGGATTTGTAGCCCTATTTTTCTCCATTTTGTAAAGATGTAAATAAACATTTATGTAAACAAAATGACCCCAACAAATGCACACCCCACACCCCCAAATCAGCTATTGCACCATGTCAGGTAAATTAAGAAACAGTTGGAACCAAGATTATGGGCTGAAGGTAAATCTCCTCAGCAAATGAGTGGAAAGAGAGAGAAACCTTTACTTTGTTGTATAAAGGGTTTTCTTATTCTTTAGTAAACCTCAAATATCTACACCAAATTTTATGACTGCGGCTTCACACAATGGTGAAATCTGTTCAAAGTCAGGCAAATAGCTTATAATCAGCAAAGGGGGACAGTAAATAAAGCACAATTCCAGTACTCATGGATGATTCATTGAAACCACTGTTGTATAACATCCAAATAACAGCTCATTATGAGATTTACATATTGGCATCCAGATTCTGTGATGAGCTATTGAAGATTTGACAGCCCTTAAATAAATAACCTATTTGATGCTATTGATATGGGGAAAACATTTAAAGCATATATAAAATGGTATCTCAATAAAGTTACAAGTATGTAAAAGTGAAAAAAAAAAAAAGGACTAGAAGGAAATTCCACCATTTTAGCCAAATGACAACTCCCTCCTTCTTGAAATACTTTTTTAGGTGTCCAAGATATGCTCTCTTCTGATTCTCGTCCCTCCTCACTGGCTGTTCCTTCTCAGTCTCTCTCTCTCTCTCTCTTTTTTTTTTATTGTGGCAAAATATATATACCATAAAATTTATCATTTTAATGGTTGTCAAGTGATGCAGTTTAGTGACATTAATTTAGGTTGTTGCACAATATTACCACCATTTATCTGCAGAGCCTTTCATCGTCTCAAACTGAAACTCTGTCCCCAGTAAACAGTAACTTCCCCTACCCCCTACCCCCAGCCCCGGAAACCACCATTCTCCTTTCTACTCTATGGATTTGACTACTCTAGCTGCCTCATATAAGTGGAATCACATAATGTTTGTCATTTTGTGTCTGGCTTATTTCACTTAGCATACTTTCTCCTACGTTTACCCATGTTGTAGCCTGTGTTAAAATTTCATTCATTTTTAAGGCTGAATAATATTCCATTTTATGTATCTAGTACATTTTGTATATCCATTCATCTACTGATTGACATTTGGGTTTTTTCACCTTTTGGTCATTGTAAGTAATGTTACTATGAACACGGGTATACAAGTATCTTTAAGGTTCCTGCTTTCCATTCTTTGGGGACTATACCAGTCTCAGTCTCTTTTATTGGTTCCTCCTCATCTCCTCAAAGTCTGAATGCTGGAGGTCCCAGGGTTTAGATATCAGAACTTTCTTGGACACCTACGTTCCTTAGGAGACCTCCCTTGGCCTTGAGCTTTAAAGAATCAAAGTTATGTATAACTCCATGGCCATTTCCCCTGACCTCCAGATTTGCAGATCCAAATATGATATCAGATAGAAGTCTAATAGGCATCTCAAACTTTAAATATCCAAAGACCAAGCTGAATTTTTCTGTTTAAATGTGCTTCTTCCTTCCCATCTCAGTATATGGCAACTCAAGTCTCCCACTTTCCCAGGTCAAAGCACTCAGAGCTGTTCTTGAATCCTTTCTTTTCCCCATACTTCCCATCCAATGCATTGACGAATCCTGTGGTTCTGCCTTTAAAACATATTCAGATTTTGGTGTTTTTCTACACCTTTTGGTCAAAATTCATCATCAACACTGACCAGGATATTTGCAACAGCCATTTAGTTGGTCTCCCTGCTTTTTTCTTTGTCCTCTGTGGTCTGTTCTCAAGGCTGTGGCCAGTGATGCTTTTAAAAGCTAGGTCAGATCTTTGTCTCTCCTCTGTTCAGAACATTCAGATCCTTTCCCATGTCTCTCAGAGGAAAAGCCAAAATCATCAGCATGGCCTACGAAGCCCAAAATAATGTGGCCCTCAGCCACCTCTCTGACTTTCACCTTTCTTTGCTGCACTCCACTGTAGCCACACTGGCCTCTTATTTGGTCTTCAAATATGCCAAGCTTGTTCCTACCTCAGGGCCTTTGCTCTTGCTGTGCCCTCTCTGCCTGGAATGCTTCTCCTTCTCTTAATTCATGTCTCTGCTTATATGATCTCATCTTATCAAGAGAACTTACTCACTAGGGCTCAATAAAACAAGAAGCCTCTTTATCACTCATGGTCTATGGTCTCCTGTCCTTGTTTTATTTGTCTCTGTGGGACTTATCAGTTATCTGTTTCCCTCACCCAGAGCGGTGCTGGAGGGAGCCTGCTCACAGGGCTGAAGGCTGTGGTGTACACTGCTTTCCAACTCTCGGTGATGTCAGAGTGTGGTTTGAAACCCATCAGGTTCAGAATATTCACCCAAAGGAAACCAGGAAACACAACAAACCAGGGATTTCCTTCCCTCCTTCCCTCCATCTCCCTTCCTTCCTTCTTTCCTTCCTTCTTTCCTTCCTTCCTTCCCTCCTTCCTTCCTTCCCTCCTTCCCTCCTTCCTTCCTCCCCTCCATCTCCCTCCCTCCCTCCTTCCTTCCTTCCTTCTTTCTCCCCTCCCTCCCTTCCTTCCTTCCTTCCTTTTTCTTTCTTTCTCTCTCTTTTTTTGAAAGTCAGTTTACCACTACCACCTCTTCCCTACTCCGAAAAGGAATGTTAGATGAGAACAGAGTTATTTGTCTTTTTTGTTCATTGCTGTTTTCCTAGTGCCCAGAACAGTGCCTGGCAGAAACAGATACTCAATGTCCATTTGTCAAAACAATGATGAAATTGAAAAGCCATCATTTTTATATAAGGATTAGGAAAACAAAACCTGATCAGCTTTTAAAATTTAGTTTTACTCTAATCTACCTTAAGTGATTGTGGTGATATTATATACAGATTTCCCCCATTATCGAAAAGAAGAGCATCCCTGTAAGAGTTTTCACAAGCTGAAATGGCATAAAGTGAAGAAGCAATTACCTTAGGGCACATCTTGCTAAGGGAGGCACAAAATAAACTGAGAAAAAGCACAGATGCTCACAGACACGGCACAAAGCTGGGGTGGCTTGATGCTGAGTACCGTTCCCAGGAAAGGAGCTTGGTGGTGCCCCGCTCAAGGCTTACCTCTATAAGCGCTCTTCCGCCGCAAACAAAAGCTGAATGCTATTTTTCTGCTTTTCGCCATGTTTTGTAAAAGTGAAAATCCTCTTCAGATTTCTTTCATTTAGCTAAAACACATACTAATGTAGGCCTTTCGAAAAAAACGCAGTGGTGTAAAGTGAACTTTCGAAAAGTAGGGAGTACCTGTACCACCTAGAATTTAATTGTGACCTGGATATATACAAGGTATCTGTGTTCAAATTAATATCACACACTTGAAATACACTGCCTTTTACTGATAGGAGGAACTAGGTAATTGTCAGTTAAGCAAAAGAAGCAGTTTTCTTTGCACAAAATACAGGTTGAAAGTACTACCATAGACATATTTTTCAGTGATACTGCTGCATGCATATGGAGACCTGATCATGGACTAAAACCTGGGAGGGCCTCTGTAACTGTGGTATTACTCCCTCAGGAATCCAAAGCAAACCTAGAACTTTCAAGAAGTTCACATGAAAAATTTGACATGTCTTTCTTCTTTTCTTTTCTTTTTGTTTGCATAAGACCTTATCTTGGTTCAAATGTTACCTGACTTTTTTTCTTAAGTTCACCTGATTTGCTATGACCAAAGTAAGAAGTTTTAGGTCATGTAAACCTGCTGGACATGTTTTATAATCTGTAAGATGGAGTGCCTTGGCTTGATTAACTGCCCTTAAAAGCTGGAATCAATACTTAACAAGACTTACACACCTAAAATCCTGTGCTCCTCCAACACCCATTTCATAGATGAGGAAGTAGAGGCACAGATAGAAAGAACAACTTAAGCTCATTAATGGCAGAGTGGGCACCCAAAACCACATCTCCACTTTCTTAGTCCCATCTACTTTTCAACATTCCTAAGGATGAAATAATTCCTAAGAATCCTGAAGATAAAGAAACTATCTTTATCAGAAATGCTGCTGAAAACTTTCTGGGATAGCCTATAGAAAAAATACACTTCTTGTTGTGTTCTAGAACATACACTCACACACACAAAAAAAAGTATCAGAAAACTTGCTCTGCACAAGACACTGATATTTTTCATTCTAGTTAGGCCTAATTCATTTTATTAATGCTATGCCACTAACAGATCAGAAACCACAGTGATAAACACTCCTTTAAAAAGCAAAGATCCTGTTGAAATGAAGATCCAGAGAGCATGTGTATATGGCATAGACAAGATGTATATAACACAGAACCTTTCTCTTTACATGTGCTTCATAAACCTGGGGGCGGGAGGGGGGATGGCAAGGTAGGGAAGGTGGAAGGGGAGACAAAGGAGAGAGCAAGAAAGGAAACATAAATACATTTTAGATTTCAAAGGATAAGATTTTTTTAGTGTGATTTTTCCTTTTGGATAAAAATCTCCCAATTTCTCTCCAGTGAGAAATTTCAAAACTGGTAACTTGAACAAAAGCTGTGTACAGAAAAGCAGATCTGGAATCGTATGCATTGCGTTGGGAGTCTACATTTAAAATTCATTAACGGGGCAACACGTAGAAGCTTTTTCATGTCCTATAAATGTTATTTCAAATCACAGCAGGCATAGAAAACAGTTCATCTTCAACTAGATTGTGAATTTTTATATAATGAGATGCTGTGAAAAACAAAAATAATATGAATACACAGATAAATATTTGCAGGGTGCCTGGGTGTTTTGATAAATAGTATCTGCTCCACACATGTTCCGCCTTCCTCTCTGATCTATAAGCCCCCGCAGAAAGTCCTCCACTCAATCTGTCTTCATATTACATTGCCTTCTTGTCCTAAGTTCCCAAGCTTTTCTCACTCCATACTGGTTGGTGTCTTTACACTTTGTAATTGTCCTGCTGCTTCTGTTCTAGCCAACACAATGGTCCCCTCTTATTTAGTTTTCCTCCTCCGGTCCATATGCCCCCTTCTATGAGGTGGCTATGCTGCAATCATTCTGGAATACTCTGGAGGAAACTAGCTTCTCTTTTGGTCCCTGCCACATAGAACTGCTGCCACATGGGAAGCTGGGAGCTGCCAGGGATGGTGTGCAGAGGTGGCCACCATGGGGACCCTGAGGATGGAAAGGGAATCCCTTCCAGCACCTTGGAAGCCAGTTTGGTGAGAGAAAGAGGCACCTATTCTTTGGTGACAATTTTTTGAGCAGCTGAATGCGACTTCATCTAAACCCAGAAATTCCACTGAATTGTTCAATACGTTCCAATCATTTTTTAATAAATTATCTTTTTATTTATCCAGTTCAAGCCAAGGTTTTCTTTTGTAACTTGAAGACTTTAGAACTGGCATTAATACCTACTTCTTTCTTGCCTGTCCATCCACCAAGCCCCTTTCAGCCAAGCCCCTGCTCCAATCTTTCTTTATAACATCAACTTTTTCAAGCTGAGTGAAATGAATCTGACTTCTTGCAAATCTGATTGTGATTTTAATAATAATAAATACAAAAATAATGATGATAATACCAACAACAGTGGCTACTACTGAATGGGTGCTTACTATATAGTGGTGATGAGTTCAGGCAGCAGTGTTCAAATTCTGTGGCAAATTTACTTTTCAAAACCCTGATGCCACATTGCACATTTAATTAGATTCTTGTAGCATCTCTGGAAGTAGACAACAAGGATCAGCCTTTTTTGAAAGCTCTCCAGGTAATTCTACAAGCTCTTAAATTTGAGAACTTCTCTGCTAAATCTTTGCCAATGAATTATTTTATTTAATCCTTACAGCAATGATATGAAGTAGGCATTTATTATTAGTAGCATTAGTATGAGTATTATCACTATTTAGCCAGCGAGGAAGAAGTCACAGGAATTTCACACAGGTAACATGTGACAGAATCCGGCTTTGAAAATATTAAAATAGATTGAGGTGCTTGAACCCCAGCAGGGAATAGGAAGTGAAAAAAAAAAAAAAAAACAAGAACATGGATAATCCACAGAGAAAGCAAATCTTAGTGGAAAAAAACAGTAAAAGCCAGAGCACTCTGAGTGTTGAAATCTGTCCTCAATAGAAGCCTTTTAGAATCTAATAGTGGTTTATCAACTGAGCAGAGTACACACCCTAGTTCTGTTCATTTCTCATCATTCAACAGACATTTATCAAACCACGTACATAAATGAAACACTTAACTGATAAGCAGGCTGTGGGCTGCAGTAAAAGAGTCAAGCTTGAAAGCAAGTCTCCATGTGTCAGAAGAATTGACTTGAATTCCCTAAGTCCAGAAACAAAGGGGGTCTGATAGAGGGTAGGCAACGGTCTTTAACCAATACTGACAATGAAACTTCAAGTTAGGCCAATAAACTTGCGTTGAAAGACAAACTTCATAACTGTTATCAATATAGTTCTCAGAACTATCAATAACAGGCTTACATGAAACCTGGCTGAAATGTTGTTGAGAGAAGAAGAAAAAACTTTGTTTTCTACCCTGAAAATTGAACAATTTTGAATCATCAACAAAGCATTAATGATGATAAGCTTGATACAAAACCGAAAGACCAAACCAATGAAATATCATTGTATTACTAAGAGATGAATGTAAATAATGGGCCGTTTTCACATGAAACACCTATAGAAACCCTCTTGAAAATAATTCTGATTTTTCTCTTTTCATTTTCCACATTTTCCTGTAGATCATCTTAACCCCTTCAGCAATAAAAGCAGTATTTGCCTGTTTGCTCTATGACAAAATTTGCCAGCAACTACTGCACTGTTAGGTATCTGAAGAATAATCATTGTAGGTGACTTTTTCCCTTCCTGCATCTCCACAGCAACAGCTAATTTTTGATGTCAAAGAAAGTGTTTTGACTTTTTAAGGAATAAAACAAAAGTTGCAGGTAGATACTCAAATAGAAAATCGCTAGTTTTATATCAATTATGGAAGGAGGCAAGAGTCCCTGAATGGCACCTGTACTTCCCTATTTGCCAATATTCTCTGTGCTACAGAAGAAGTCTTTAAAGTATTAAAATTTAAATAGAGTAAAGAGTAGTTTCCCACTTTGATGGCAAGTCAACACATCTTGCTACTATACCCTACCAGACAATCTAAATTTTTAAAATATATGTATGTTTTATTCAATAATTTTTTTTGGCCATACCGCATGGCATGCGGGATCTTAGTTACCAGACCAGGGAATGAACCCATGCCCCCTGCAGTGGAAGCACAGAGTCTTAACCACTGGACAGCCAGGGAAGTCCCATAGTCAACATTTTCAAACCATCTTCCAAAACTAAATAAACTGCAAACACTGCTTTAGATATTTCTTCAGTAAGTTTTTCAAACCCAAGCTAGTTGACATTCCACATAACTGATCCCAAAGTCTGCGGGTGTTCACTAGGAACATTTGCAGAAAGATCTGACACTCTCTGGCTTCATGGATGGAATGATTCCAACTGCAAAGCATTTGAGCTAAAGGGTCTTGCTTATCTGTCTAAAAGGTTAGTCCACGTATGCTCACGAGGCTCAAGGAATTTTTCAAATACTTTTAAGCACGTTTTGAATATTTAGAATTACCCAGTAACTTTGGCATTGTTTGTTTTTTTTTCCAAAACAAAAATAAGATTCGAGGGCATAAAGCAAGCCCCATGTCCAACTGCCTCTATATTTGCTCGTTGTTTCCGTCTTTTAACAAACATGGTAGTGTTTAGAGCATACTGGTCTCTGAAAGGACTGGCTGTTTTATTGCGTTTTATAACATCTACAACAGAGAAACTTTCAACTAATTGATACCAGGACACAGCTAAATAATCAAGGCAGCAGCTGGTGTGCATACTACACTCCACTTCCTACCTTGGGAGCCTTGGCGTGTTTCCCACATCTGGCATCTTTGACAAGGCTGAGATCTAACAGCTCCGTCTCCTGGAAGGCAAAAATGTGAAATCGTTAAGCATACACACAGATCTTTTTTCTTTGTTTTATAGCATTGACATCACTTTAAAAAATAATATTATCTTAAGACTTGCCTGAAAATTTCTCTGCGGTTGGGATATTTTTCCTCTTACATGCATTGCCTATCGATCGAATTGGAATGGAAACAAAAAGATAGCTACCTGCTAGTTCTTCAGTTTTATATATATATATGTCATAATACATTTTGAAATGTATAATATGTGTGGTTTGGGTCTCCAGCCTATCGTACAAGCCATTCCTAAGTCATGATGAATCAGGCCTTCCTGTTCCCTTGTTGAAAAATAATCCTGAGAGTCACTCTGAGTGTAGGTGAGGATTTGTGAGCGGGGTGGGGGATTAGGATGGGGAAGAGGAAGGAGGTGCTCCCCTCAGCTCACAGGATACCCAGCCCACCTGGCCAAGGTAAAGACGCAGACCTGCCTCCCCTACCTGCACCCCAGCCTTTTGCACACATCCCTTATGCCCTGATCTTTTCATTTATTCACTATATATTATTGAACACCTATAACATGCAAGTTACTCTAGGGTACAAGACATGTAAGATATGGCTGCATAGGGGCTTCCCTGGTGGCACAGTGGTTGAGAGTCCGCCTGCCGATGCAGGAGACACGGGTTCGTGCCCGGTCCGGGAAGATCCCACATGCCGCGGAGCGGCTGGGCCCGTGAGCCATGGCTGCTAAGCCTGCGCGTCCGGAGCCTGTGCTCCGCAACGGGAGAGGCCACAACAGTGAGAGGCCCGCGTACCACAAAAAAAAAAAAATATGGCTGCTTCTCTGGAGGGACCTGTGGAGTAAAGTGTACGCATAAGACAAGGGAGAGCATGCTAATGCCAACTTTAAAGTTAACTGCTGGGGTGGGGGGGGGGGTGCGGTCAACAGAGAAAAGATCATTTTTCCCTGAGAGGCTCAGAAAAAAGTCTGTGGAGCACAGAGAAGTGGGGAGGGAAGGGGCTCACCCAGCTGGAGTGTACCACATGAGCAAATATCCAGACAAGAGAGGACCAGAGGTTCGGGCAGAACCTTGAGGTCTTCATGGCCCTTAGTGCTCAGAGCAGGAGAATAATGCATGGGAAGCGGGTGGGAAGAAGAGGGGGATAAGGGGGCATCCAAGAGTGAGGAAGACCACAAGGGAAGGCACAGTGGCAGTGGGGGAGGGGATCCACATGGCCGACATTCAGAATTCCATATGCTGAACATATGAAGAAAAATCATGGGAGATGAGACCAGAAAGGGATTTGGGCAAAAGGATGGAAACATTGAAAGTCTGGCTAAGGTCACTGAGCCATGAAATTTGGGACACACACGTCACCGAGTTATCCGGTGAACTCTGCCACCAGCCAGATGAGACTGTGGTGCAATAAGCAGAGCCATCCAACCTGTTTTCTAGAGAAGGAGCCAGTGGGATTCAGGCATCTACTCCCATCTCCCAGCGGGAGGAACTGCATCTGGACAGGAGTGGCTATAATTTCTCATAGGCCCCAACATCTACAAGGACTGGCGCCATGGGTTCCCAGACAATTCCTTCAAACAGCTGCCCCTGATTCCAAATGTTTGGTGCAAAATGGTCTGATTATTTTCCTGAGCCTAAGGTTGATTTCATGATTGCAGCATAATAAGGGTCAAAGATGAGATGGAATCTCTCCACTGGGGTGCAAACCACACAGCAGGTCCAATAGAACACCTGGCCCCGCATACCTCTCCGTGGGCTGCAGGAGGACAGGAAACAGCACCTTCTCTTCTTTAGCTCACACTGGCCTTGTAAGTTTGCTTTCCCCCATTTTAGTGAATTCCTTAACCCATTCTCTATTGTGCATGACTCTGTGGAAACCCTCCTAAACCCTGGGGTGTGACAGGTAGCAACCCAGCAAGGATCCTGCAAGACAGAGTAGCAGGTGCCATGGTTCCCCCAAGGACGCACCATCCACAATATCAAAGGTCACCTAGTGAGTGTTAGAAACCAATGGTATCAACTGCTGGACTCAAGGCCTCACTGCGGCAAATGCATACAAAGCATTCAGATGTGAAGAGGTGGAGCATTTGGCCCAGGTTTCTTCATCTCCATGGCAATGGCAGCAAAAACATTTGTTGAAAGAGGAGTTAACAGGAAGAGAACCAAGCTTGAAGAAGCTTAATCTAGAAGACCAGAACTGAGTAGAGTGTTAAAAGACAGGAGACCAAATGAGGGTAGAGGTATTGGGGACAAAGATGAGAGTGATGATAAGGAGGTAGAATTGACTAAAGGAAAGACAGGAGGCATCTACAGCTCTAGGGGTTCCAGCTTCCTCGCTGGGGCTTGGAAGTTTGGGCAAAATGATACTGCATTTTGGAGATGCTGGCTTGAGGGCTTTATCCAAGTGGAAATACCAGTCATTAATTCAGTCGAGCATTACTTATTGAATGCTGCAATGTGTTAGGTACAGGCTAGGTACTGAGGAATGATAGCTCAAAATACAAAGAGGAGCTCATGCACAAAGCTAATGATTACACTCTAAAGGAGACATTTCAAAGTGCACTGCAGACGTGGACTACAAAGGGCTATGGCATCTTTCCAGCTGACGCGCGAGGAGGAAAAGGAGTTTGCCAGCCTTATAATTCTGTGTGTTTGGTGGGGAGGGTTCCAGGGAGAGGAAACAGCAGTTACAAATGCACAGAGTCAGGAGTCCTGTGCAGAAAACAAGTCACTCTGGACACACAGCAGAAGCGCATGGAGAGTTATCAGTCACTTCTGAACTTAGCAGTCGTTATCTGCACGTCCTCTTTGTAATTATTCATAAAACACTGGCATGTATGTTTGATGGTTTGACGCACTTTTCCATAAATGTGGCATGATGTTCTTTTATATATGCAGAATAAAAATCACGCACACATACACGGTACATTTACCTAATTGTATAACATTTTCTATTCAAGGAAATTCCAGTTGAATAAACAATAGACTTAAACTTTACTTATTTGTTTTTATACACAAAGCCCAAACTGAGTTCACAAGGAAATAGACCTTAGCAGGCAGCATTCTATAGACTTTTCTATTACAGATCATGAACGCTGTTTTCTACTTTCAGCTCAAGAGGAAACATTCATTTCCCAAGTCACAGGGGGGTAGTTAGCGCCAGCTGCCCTAGGTTTTCATTCTGATACCACAGCGACTCTGGAGCACGTGTAAAATCGTGCGTGCAGGAAAACCACCGCAGGGCACTCTCAGCGTGGGTAATGTGGCATAGGAAAGACCCAGGTGGAAATCTATCCACGGACTCATTCGGTTAGAAAGCCATGATTAAAATAGTCTCCCACTTCTTTTAACACACAACAGCCACCCCTCGGGGACTTAACTACATCCTATTCGCTCCTCCACTAAAAAGAAAATGAGGAACTCAATGCATGGGACCACAAAAATGTTACTTGTGTCATTAAAACTTTTCTAGGTTAATTTTCTTGTGTTAATAGTTTTAACATCCCACTTGCATGATGAGAAAGCAGGAAAATGGTCCCTTTCTCAATTCATTTAAGAGTTACTGTTTTCCAGTTTACGGGATTTACTATTCCTTTACTCTTTTCTTTAAGAAAGGGAGGGCCCGTGACTTTTAAGTGGAAAACCTGGGTTTGAGGAAGGGCCCTAAAATTAACTAGTCATGTATTTGGCCAATTATCAGACCACACTTAGCATCAATTGTATCATCTATAAAATGAGTATGATAATACTTTCTATATCAGTGGTTCTCAAAGGCTGCACTGGAGTCACCTAGAATACCTGTTAAAACATAAATTGGCTGAGCACAATCCATCAGAGTTTCTGGTTCAGTGGGACTGGGACAGGCCTGAGGATCTGCATCTCTCAGGTGATGCTGTTGCCACTGGTCCATGGAGCATACTGAAAAGCACTGATGTACTAATTCATAGGGTTGTTATCATAAGGCTTTTTAGATGAACATGATTGATAAAACTACACACTACTTATACTATGTTGTATGACGAACTTAAAACAGTCATTTCTTTATATAGGGAACTGTCAAATAAAAATTTTATACCTACTGAATGCAAAAGTGTGCCTAATGGTGAATAACCTAGGCTCAGATTTGACTTAATTAAACATAAACTATCGAATGACAAATGCCACTAACTCCTATTCTAATGTGTCCTTAGCATTAAATTTTACTCTGTAGAATAAATGCCTCTATTCAGAAATTCAAGCAATCATTGAAATTGTTTTATTTTTGTTGAAAATGCTACACTATATATCTTTTGTGTTACACTTCATAACATTAGAGACATTTAGAAAAGTGAAAGGAGGAAATTTGTTCTCTCTTGCCTCTAAGCCCATCCAACAAGGAAAGGGTATTGGGGTGCCCAAAGCCCTGTGGGCTACCTGAACCAGCAAAGGAAGAATGAACTAACAGAAACCCTTTATTTCCAAGGCCCACAATGGCCCCTGCAAAGCTTGGAGACCACATTCCTAGGACCCCCGATGCATGCCCTGAAGTGTGGACAGATGTGTCTCTAGGTCAGTATGGACAAAAGTGAATTAACAGTAATCAGGGATTTACTTTTGATAGTTTGAATGAATGATGAGAAAACTGAGACAGAGGAGCTAAGGGAAGACGAAATTATCTCTGATGTTTACTATTCAGCAGAAGGATTTCAATCCATCAGCCACCAACACACTGTGAAGTAGATGATCCATGAAATGCACTGAAAACTCAAGAAAGAATACGATTTAAAACGCAACCCTCTTCCAGGATAGCAATTTCTGTGCATTGTAACCAAATTCCATTTGTCACCCATTATAATAACGTGCTTCAAGTTCACACAATATATAATCAGAGCAGCGATTACAGTCATAAACATTACACAGGGAAGATATTAATGGCTGGGTATGTATACCTCCCCGTGTGGTATATTCATTAAGATGTTCAACCTCAATTTCCCAAAAGTAGAAGACATTAATATGTTTTATTGACTGCCAACCCCCCTAAAATGTCCAATGTTTAAATAAAACAACTTTAGAGTCAGTTAATGAAGTGTTTTATTTTAAAGAGAAGCAGACAAAATAGACTCTTTGTTCCTTAACTTGATTCCACTTCTGAGGGAGTGAAAATGTATTTAGTATACCTCTCAAAAAGTCCTTGCACCCTGTTTCACCTGGTCTCTTGTTGTCTTTGTTCCCTAGCCTCGATTCTTCTCTTTTTTTCCCAGCCTGCAATGGAAACTCAGAGTAGGAAACGTCCAAGGAAATGAGATGCCCAGGTCATCAATACCAAGCAGCAGAGAAAAGAGAAAGTTGATACATCTGGATTTCTTTATTTAAGAAATTCTATGTTTAATATGGTGCAAATTTCATAGAACTAAAAGGCGGAACACTTAAGTTGTCTCTCAGAATTATCATTTGTAACCTATGCATTATTAAGCCAGTTACCACAGATGTCTGTGCCTTGAATCCTTATCTGTCAAACAGAGATGCCAACGCCAGCAATACCTTTCTCAGTGGGCTGCTGTTCAATCAACTGAGATATTAAACTGAGATCTCCACTTAGCAAGCAGGGAGTCCTGCATACATATACATCCTTATTCTTGTAATAGTTCCCATTCTAAGTGAAAGGGAAAAGACCCCAGTAGAAAAGCCAAAAATGGATAGGTAAAGCATCTAGAAGAAAAGCACAGAATGCAAACAAAGAAACAAACAAAATGTGATATGAAAATCTAGTACTCCAGAGATAGTTCATAAAACAAAATAAGAGAATAAAGTAAGAGGCAACTTGTAGAGGAAATTGGTTTTACTTTTAATGTCACAGTTAAATGCGAAATATCAATAAGACTAATATTTGAAATGGAGAAAAAGCAATGAACTAGTTCATGTGTTATGAACTGTAACTATTGACAGTTTTGAGCTAATAAAATAAAACTGAAAAAATTACTGTAATGAGATGAAAGTTTCCTATCACTAAAAGAGGCAAAGTCAAATAATATAATTAATAATAACAACAGCAATAATACTTTTAACTACTACCAACAGAGAACCAACCACGTGCCGAGAATTGTAAGATAATTCGTACATATTATCTCATCAGTCTTGGCAGCACCACTGTCATGAGTATTATATTCCTCCCCTTTGCAGATGAGAGAACTGACAGAGACCTTCAGTGACAATTGCTAGTCAGTTAAACAACTGCATCAGGAACCCAACATTTTGCCCACCTGTAGCAAGCCGAATTCCAAGCTGGCCATCACGACTCCTGCCCCTGACGTCCATGCCTCTGTGCAATCCCCTCCCGCTTAGTGCGGTCAGGACCTGCAGCTTGCTTCTAGCCAACAGAGTATGGCAAATGTGATGGACTATTCCTCTCATGATTATGTAACCTTATATGGCAAATGCGAAGGCGTCTTGCAGGTGTCATTGAAGTCTCTGAACAGATGACTTAAATTTAACTGAATGAGAGATATCCTGGGTGAGTCTTTCAAAAGAGATCCAGCAGTGAGAGACTCAAAGCAGCAGAGATGCTTACGTGTTGGCTCTGTCCTGTATTGTCTATGAAAAGACAAGTCCTGTAAGAGCTAAGGGCCTCAGTCCTATGGTGACAAGGAACTGAACTGTGGCAACAACATGAATGAGTTTGGAGGAGGAACTCCAGATCCACAGAACACAGCCCAGTAGACACCTTCACTGCAGCCTGTGAGACCCTAGGCAGGTGAGACCCTAACCCACTTGAAACTGTGAGATAATACATGTGTATTGTTCCAAGCCACTAAGTTTGTGGTCATTTGTTACACAGCAATAGATAACTAATACACTACCCCCATTGTTTCCATGTTCTAATGCATTTAATTAAAACGTAAATGACTTTACATATGTTGGCACTCTTCCCAGTATAAAAATGACTGCAACGCTGTCATCTTTTTTGAAAATGTCCAACAGGAAACAATTACTGTAATGGAACCGCAGACTTTGGGAACTGGGGGAGATTGCAGATGAGGAAACTGAGTCCCAGAGAAAAATATACCCATTGATCAAGATCACTGAGACTTAGTACAGGATAGGAAAAGAATTAATATTCCTCCAGACCGATTTTTTTGCTAAAGAATTATTTTTCAGTATTAATAAAATAGCATGAATATTAACTGAGTGGTACGAACAGAAAAAGAACATTTCTTTGTTCATGTACAAGAAAACAAATATCATGATAAATAGAATGTAACAGTAATTTTAAGAGGCTGTGAGGCTGGGTCCCCACAAGGCAATGTGAAGTGTATTGGCAAATATCTATTTAGCTCCTCCTTCGCACATAACCAGCAAGACAGTTCAGCTCCTGGCTATGCAATAGCCAAATTTCCTCCTTCTTACTTCCTTCTTTAGCGCCCTGAGAAACTTTTATATATTCATCTAATAATAAAAAGTTGCTTAAGTTGAAAGGTAACACAGCTGAACATAAAATTATGTCCATAGTACCAAACCTTTTATTAAGATATAATGTTAATAAAACTTAATTCTAACAATATGTATGTTTATAACATGATACATTTATAACTCCATGCATGTACGATTGTGGAGGGAAAAGTTTCTAGACCATATTACTTCAGAAAATATCTTTTAGCAATTTTTTAAAATGATAAATGAAAAACGGGAGATTTAAAATAATAGTAACTGGGTTTATTTTAAACTTATTTGGTTATCGTTTTAAAAACTGAGAAAAAAGACTCTATAATCAACATGGAAGATCTATACATATGCTAAAGATAAATTCAGAAGTATAATGAAAGTTGATGACCAATGTTTTATTTTCCTAGTTTGTATTTATTAACAGGCGTCTCATGGAGGGATTCATGGCATTTTTATGGACAAATAATGATATTGCATTTGTTAAAGACTCAGAGTTTGTTTTTTAATTGTATTACGGTGATAAAGACTGCATTGTCACATTTTTCTATTACGCCTGTGCTCAGCAAAAGTCCTGATTTCAGTCTAATAAGATTAACTAGAAACAGCATTCATCATCTGCAAATAGTGTCACAATTGTGTAAAACGATCTTTGTGGATATTTTGGGTGAGCATAAAATCCAATCTCCATAAAAGGTCTCTTGAAAAGACATATGGAAATGATATTGATCAATCAGGCAAACAAGCTATTTCCGCTTGAAAAGTCCAGATAATTTAAACATAGCCAGACTTCCCCTTAAATCATCTAAAATGTTATTTCTGGTCTACACCTATTTCCCTATGGCTGAACAGCCAGCCAAGTTTTTTTTATCTGGTAGTGCAAGCCGCTTCTAGTCTCTTAATCTTATCCTACTGTAATATTTGAGCATATCACTTATCTGCTTATATGACTTAAATTCTTTCATTTCCCTAGACCAGTAGTTCTTAAAATGTGGTCCCTGGACCAACAGGCTCAGCATCAACATCACCTTGGAATATGTGCAAAATGCAAATTCTCAGGTAATACCCAAGACCTACTGAATCTAAACCTCTGGGGTGGGGTCCAGCAATCTGTATTTTAATTAAACTTTGGGATGATTCAGAAGCAATCTGAAGTTTGAGAACCTCTGTCCTAGATATTAAAGAGAAGACAACAGCTGCGCATAGAGACGGCTAATTCACCAGGGCTAGAACTTGCTGTAGGACATTCTGTAGGATATTGGACAAGCTGCCTAGATCCATTTAAGAAACAATTGCAACAGAATCCTAAAAACAATGAGAGAACTGATAATAAGACTGTTTAAGAAAAGTCTTCTTCAGACTACTGTCTTTATTGGTAGCATCAATAAAACTACAGATTAAAGCAGTGATTTCCTCATTGTGCCCTACAGCCCAGACAAAGTCAAGGAGAGGTTCTAAAGATGCTTGGCCTATTTCCTGATGTTGTGATTCAACGTTGTGCATGAGACAACTGAGCTGGCAACTGATGTATTTCCTTTTTTTTTCAGTCACACAATCATGGAATGTCTGATGACTTCCAAATTTTCTGAAGTATACAAAACTGGCATTTATCCTTTCCTTCCCTGGTAGCCACATTGTAATGTCTAACCAGATTGTCTCATTTTTCTCCTTCAGCTAATCATTCCTACATATTATCACGCATGTTTCTGCCCAGAAGTTTGTTTTTACTTTTCCATGCCTCTCCCAGGGTTCTGGCAACCACAAGATTTTTTTCTTTTAAGATTTAATAAAATTTTTACTGCTTAATCAAGGACATTCTAAGGCTTTTTTAAAAAACCTGTGATTCATGGAAATTAAACAACGTACTCTTGAACAACCAACCAATGAATCAAAAAAGAAATCAAAAGGGAAAACAGAAAATATCTTAAAACAAGCAAAAATGAAAAAACAATAAACAGAACTTACGGCATGCGGGAAAAGCAGCAACCATAGGATTCTGATGACCTTTTAATCTCACATGACACCCTGAACATGCAAGGAGTTAATATAGCTTCTAAAATGAGATATTTGACGTTGACAAGTATGTAATAACGTCATTTTTTTTTCTTTTCAAAGAAGATTTGCTTCTTAAGATCACTTTTTGCTTTCTGGTAAGACAAAAGGAATCCAGCTGAGCTTCTTCCAATGCTCATTTGTTGGGATAAGGACTGGATATGTCTAATGGGGAGTACCATGCTTAATGAATTGTCCCTAGAAGAATAGTCACTTAGTCAGTAAACACATCATTCCCAAGGTCCTGCCTGGGTGCTGTAATTTCACCAGAGGTAAACTCTTTTTCATTCAACTATTGATCAATCTCAACCCTAATGTAAGTACACATAATGAGGCCAGCTGTTCATGTCAAGAACTTTATATAATAGAAAGTTCACTAAATCCAGGGTCATTTTCTACTTTCCAGGAAATTTTAATAAAGCTCCTGTAGGAAACTATTAATGCCCACCCTGATGCTTGCTGGTCCCCTTTACTGGCTGGACATCCATTCCCCAGTGCTTGCCTGATTCCCTCCTAATAACTGACCCTCTGACCTTTGACTGTCTTTGGCCTCCTGGAGCACTTGACCCCCTTGCACAGAGAATGGGAAGTGCCTGGGAGGCTATTTCTGCTCAGAGAGCTACAGCTAGGGGTGACAGGTGCAGGAGCATGAAAGCCCAGCTACCCTGCCTTGGGGCAGAACACACTCCCAGGCTGAGGCTTGGACTTCACCTGAAAGCTCACCCTGGGTTGGCTTCTGTTCCTTCACTGTCCTGTTTCCTCCACTCTCTTACTGTTGTCTCCTGGAAACCCTTCCTTAATAAATCTCTTGTGCGCAGCCACTTGTATTTGGGTCTCTTTGGAGAACATGATCCAAGACAGCTATCATTTGCAAATAAACAACTTAGAAGTTATTCTTAAACTCAAAAGCATTCTGAATCACATGCATACAATTTTTTGAATCACATTTTTATATTTATTATCGTCTTTGGCATTTGATATATTTCTGTATATATTTGGTATATTTATTATTGTCTTTGGCTTTTGATATATTTCTGCAGGTTTTTGGAATCCTTAAATTTTCTTTGAAAACAGTCTTAATCATTGTGATACATCTACTAAATGAGCATTTTTTGAAGCCGTGAGTTCTCGGTCACTGTACACTGTATTTTATCTTGTATCATCCTTAATCAGGTTTTAAAATACTTTGACTGTTTCCTGGGAAATACATATATGAGTATATATCATCTAATTTAATGTGCAAATAGTTTTCTCTTTTTCTTAGTGAGAAAAAACTATAAAAAGCACCAGCTTACCTAATTCCCGAACCAGAGTTCATTTTTGTCATATTCAGGGCTAAAAAGAAATATTTTCATACCCACTATATTTTAGGTCACTTTCTTTTTGGTAAGGATTTATTCCATTTTCAACCAGCTACTCTGACTTCCCTTATTTAAAAAAAATATATCCCTAAACATACAAATTTTACTCCAAAGATGAAGAAAAATAATTCATTTCATAATTTCATTAAAACTTTAAAAGTGAATAAAGATGACATTTTTAAAAGCTTTTATGTAAGTAACATCACTTCTCTAAGCGTTCTTCACAAACGCTACTAGTTTAGTATTACTACCTCTCTATGAATGGCGAGGGAGTTAAGTGAAAAGCAAACACAGTCAGACCTAGTGTGGGACAGATTTGAAAGGCAATGTACGGGAAGACTGTGAAATTGAAGAGTTACAGCTCTTGAGGGGAGAACCCTGTAGGAAGAGGGAAAAGAAAAGAGCTGATAATCATTAAGGGGTCAAACAAGGATAAAGCTCAAGAACAAGTCAAGTGACTTCGTAAAGGTTACCCAACAGGAATTTTGGGATAACATCGAGATGGCACAGATCTAGACGAGAAGATGAAATTGGGGCTTACAGTTTTATAGGAATCAGACTTTAGTAGCTAACGTGGAAAGGAGGGAATTCCATTAAACATTAAGTTTAATGAACTCTGTAAGTTCGTTAAACACTAAAATGTTTTAAAGAGGGAATACAGAACTTTAAGTTGCCAGAGTAAGATGTGGACGGAGGAGTGGACAGAACTGGGAGGTGGGAAGTGAGCTACTTGTCAAGAGGAAGCTTGAATGAATGATTTTGTTGGAATTCTTCAGCTTGGAGCCAAAAAGGGAAGGATGGGGTGACATACCTATATGCTCTGCATTTGCACTCCACAACAAGAAAGAAAATCATACTGTGTAAAACTTCTTTTATGAGGCCTTATGTTTACTCCAATTACAGCTTCAGAACAACAGGTAGAAACAAGACAGAAGGACAGTTAATAGAAGACACTGTCTTTTTCCCACCCATCCGTGTCTTGACCTTCACGAGAAATTCATGGAGCTTTCCATCTCTGGTAGCTCTGTGAGGTGATGGAGCAAGAGTACGAGGAAAGCAGATATGCTGGGGTCATCTCATAGGCTGGCCATGCCTGGACAGAGTCAGGGCAGGAAGGACACACCCCAGACTGAAAATGGGAGAGAGGGAAAGAAACAGTGGGGCCACAGGGCCACCTCCCTTCCTGATGATGCTGCTTGATGACAATGGATGGCAGGTGTGCCAACTTGACTTCCTGAAAACTCACTCTGAGGGCCCTGGGAGAAGCACCGGACCTTGGGTTTCTGTACATGCTTAGGCATGAACTTCACCTCCTCAAGGCAGAAGAACACTCTGAATACACAGAGAAGCCATAGAATGGTGCCAAGAAAGACAACCACAAGAACCCATCCTTGGATAACTTTCCTGAAATATTAAATCGGGTGATAAAAGAAGGAGCAATGGAGAGTGGAATTGCTCCCAAATAAAACTGTCACTGGCAGAAGGAGGGGCAGATTTCTTTGTATGCTCTCCTTTCTTCAAATCAAGACATTCTCATTGTTAATGCCTCCTTTGTACATATAACTGAGAAAAAATAATTGTATTAAAATTTTTCATCAAGGGCAGAATAGCCAGAAGAAATAATCATTAGCTTCCTTGGCTGCCTTAATATTACCTTCCTGGTATGTCAATTATCTTCTTGTTCCAGATCATCTCCTAGAAAAATCACATTATTGATCGTCATCACTGCTCACCTTTTGAAGCGAGTCCTGTATGCTGATTCCAGGCAGGCATCATACTTACAAAAAAGGGACCCACTGTAATTCTTGTTCTTTCATTTCACAGTTTTTCATGTTAGGGTGAACTACTTTACTCTCTAGAGTATAGAGCAACTGAATTTTATAATTTCCTATGAAGCCTACATTTTGACCAGGGTCAATGTCCCTGGGTATATGATTTTCTAAATAACTAACTCATGAATCCTTAACATAAGTGTTGAACACCCAGAGAACAGACCATTTTTGTTTTCATTATTGCACAATAGATTTCTTCTTGCTTAGATGAAAGTAAACCTTAAAAATAAATCTTCCACAGAATTACTTCCCCTGTATAGCTAAGACAGTAAATATTCAGGGGAAAATTCTTAAATCTGTATAGCTCAGACCCTGGGCTCGTGTTTAGTGAAAACAGTCTACCCTGCTTATTCGTAAAGTTTTCATAATTTTTTTGTTACTTTGCTTGACGTCTGAGCAACTTACTCCCTATATACCTTTGGCCAAATCACTCCTATCATTCTAATAACCAATTTGTCTCCTTTTAGGCCCCATCATAAAAATATATTGTGTTTCACAACCTAGGTTATTTGGGTTTTCAATTTTAAGTCAGATGAATCACATTTGCTCTATGTGGGTCAGTCAAAATTAAGTACAGAACTCTCCATGTACCGAAATTGGTACTGTTCTGCCTTATGATTATGGAATTAAATTAACTTGAGTCTTAAGCACTGTATGTCTTTTGGCATTATTTTTTTAGTACAAAAGCTGGGACACATCAAATAGTCCAAAGGTATAGATTCAATGTCTTTATTCCTACCTCTTTGGTATTACTTGATAGAAAGGTCATTGGTTCTCAAAGTATGGTCCCTGGGCCAGCAGCATCAGCATCACCTAGGAACTTGTTAGAAAAACAAGTTCCTGGGTCCCATCCCAGACCCACTGAATAGGACATTCTGGGGGTGGGATCCAGAAAGCCGTGTTATAACAAACCATCCAGATGATTCTGATATACTCTCAAGTTTGAGAACCACTGGCATGGACACACATAAATTGGTAACAAATACCATGTGGATATGACAGGCTTTCTTGTTCTTAATAATTCCCTGACTTATAAAAGCTCATATTTAGATTAAAGCACACAGAAAAAGCATCTCATCTTCTTTAAAGAAAATCACTGATGTTAACAATGATCAGACGCTATTTTAAAATAAAATACGTGAGTAATTGAAAATCGAGATGCAAGGGGAGAGAGGAAGAAAGAGAAAGAGGGAAAGAGAACTTATCAGTGCAAATATAAAAACAAATAAATTTCAGACATGATGGTCCTCATTTTATGTCATATCCACTCTGCATGTCTATTTTTAAAGAAGAAAAATACAGCATGAAGGGGTTCTTTGTAAGATAAAGTATCATTTAATGCTGAGACTAGAATGAGTGATTTCCTTAATATTATTTTAGTAATATGTAAGCATACCCAAGTGCTTTTAAAACATTTTCTGATAGAATTAGTATTAAGTCATTTACAGGGCACGGAAACCTAAGGAGTTAACTGCACCATGCTACTTGGTGATTTCTGAAGGACTGTATTCTTATGGTGCCACTGTTCCCTATACCCAGGTGGGTGGGCTTGTGCAGTTCAGCATTGATGGGCAATGCAGGCTTTAAGGCAGAGGCAACTAACTTTCCATCACAAGTTTGCACTTTGCCTTACACACTGTAGAGAATTACAGCAAAATCACTGCCTAGTCATAAACCACATTTCACAGCATGCCTTTCATTTAAGGAGGGTCACATGACTAGTTTTCATAAACAGAACGTAAACAGAAGGGATGAGGATCATTTCAGAGCCTTTTTCCTTCCCCTTCTTCCTTTACACTGTGGTCAAAGAGCCTAGGTCCCTGAATCACCAGGTAGAAAAAAGCCATCTCCAGACCACACACCCCCACACTGGACTCTTAAGTGAATGAGAAATAATTGTGTTAAGCCATTGACATTCTAGAGTTTATCTTTTATAGTAGTTAGGCTACTCCAGTTAATATATAGGACTTATATGACCTTTTTTAAAAAAGACAAATTCCAACTATTTTAGGTTATAAAACATCACAGACACATTGTGATTGTTAATTTTATGTGTCAACTTTACCGGGCCATGGTGTACCCAGATATTGGTCAAACATCTGGGTGTGTCCTGATGAGGGTGTTTCTGGAATGAGATGAGCATTCGAATCAGTAGGCTGAGAAAGCAGACTGCCCTCCCCATGTGGGTGGGCATCATCGAATCTCCTAAGGGCCTGAATAGAACAAAAAAAGCAGAGAAAGGAAGAATTCCCTCTCTGCCAGACTGTCCGAGCTGAAACAACAATCTTCTCCTGCACTCACATCGGGACTTATACCATCAGCTCCCTTGGCTCCCAGGCCTTTGGACTTGGACAGCAGATTGTGGGACTTTTCAGCCTCCATAATCATGTGAGCAAATTCCTTACAATGTATCTCTCTCTTTCTAGATAGACAGATCTATTTCTCTGGATAACACTGAAAATACATACACAGAAAGTTAAAAATGGGAAAAAATTGTAAGTAAGTGAAAAACTAATTTTATCCCCATTTTATAGATGGTGAGACTAAGACCCCTAGATGGCTGAGGATTCTAATACCCCAGGGATCTCAACATACCTGGCTTAACCCAGTTCTCTGACTTGGTAGACAGAATCTCATTGAAGTTTCAGCAAGCATTCTCTAATACAGGAGTCTTGATTACTATAACTGTATAGTAAGACTTGAAATCTGATAGTGGGAGTTCTCCAACTTTGTTCTTCCTTTTTAGTATTGAGTTGGGTAATTCCCAGTTCTTTGCATTACCATATAATTTTTTAAGTATGTTGATATCTTTAAAAAATGGTTTCTGGGCTTTTAGTTGGGACTGCACTGAATCTGTAGTTTAGTTGCAAGAACTGTCATCTTTTACCATATTGAATTTTCCCATCCATGAGTGTGGAATATCTCCCAATTTATTTGGATATTCTTGACTTCATCAGTGTTTTGTAGTTTTTCACATGCAAGATCCTTGACATAGATTGTTAGACTTAACCTTAATTATTTCAATTTTTAGTGTGATTATAAATGATATTTTTTTACATTTCAACTTCCAATTTTGATTGTTGGAATATAGAAAAGCAATTGACTTTTTATATTGATACATTAACTTTGTATCCTGGAATCTTACTGGACTCACTTATTATAACCAGATAGAGCTTTTTCATAGCTTCTTCAGGGGTTCCTACATAAAATATCATGTCATTTGTGAGTAAAGACAATTTTAGTTCTTTATTTGTTTGTTTGTTTGTTTTTTTAATTCACTGATTCTCTTCCTCTTCAACTGGGCCACAATTGGTACTTTTTCCACAGCCTCCACCAACCCCATATTTCTTCTCCTCAGAGTACTAACTCTCTCCATCTGATCCCATCAAACCTCCTCTGCCAATATGTCATATTAAGATAATATAAATTCTTTCATTTTGTTGACAATATATTCATTGCATCCCATTTCCTCTTCTTGTCACCTGTCTAATCTTTTCTTCTAATCTTCAAAATCTAGTTCTCTGCCCAAACTCTCCAGTCTCTTTCAGTCTTTTTCAGCTATTTCCTCTGAACTGCTGAGGATTTTATTGCCTGTGCTAATCTTTTGCTCTTTGCTCCACTGGCTATATTGGATTGAACTGTTACACAACGGGTTGTTTTGTATGTATGTATGTGTGTGTGTAGGCACATTTTTAATTGTTTTTTTCACTTTAAAGAAAGTCTCGCAAAGGCCAAAATTCCATTCATACTTCTTTTCAATCCATATAGAATCAAATACATTTAATTGATTAATATTTGTTTTTAATGAGATACTGCCCTAGTTTTAGCATGAACTGGGGAAATAATTTAAAGTTCTAAATATAAATGTCTTTTAATCCTACTTATAATCATAATGAATGTGCAACCGTTAATGTATGTTCAGCTATAAGTAAAAAAAAAAAAAAAAAAAAAAATGGCCAAGATAACAGTAGCTTAGACAGGATAGTGACTTACTTCTCTCTCAGATAAAAGAAGCCCTGGAGGTAGGAGCCCAGGCTTGGTAGGGCTGCACCACAAGGTGGTTTGTGTCCCAGCTTTTTCTATCTGACAGTTTCTCAATCCTCAGCATATGACACCAACCTCATGGTAGAGATGGCTGCTCAAACACAATTCATATTGGCAACATTTCAGCCTACAGCGAAGGAGGAAGGTTGAAAAAGCACATGCCCTCCCTATAAGAAAATGACGTTCCAGAAGTCTCACAGGCTTCTGCTTATACCTCTCGGCCAGAATTTAGTCTCATAGGCACACCTAGCTGCAAGGGAGGCTGGGAAGTGTAAAGGGGAATGGATATGGCCCAACTGCTAGCAGACTTCCTCTGTCTACTGGAAGAACATTTATTTCTGCATATGTGTGTGTGAATCAACACAACTTGTGTATTCAACAGTACTGAAATAAGCATTTGCTAAAAGACAGTGAAGTCACTGGATGAATAATTCCTCCTTTCTTTGGGATTGCCCAATGACCTTCTCCAGAATATTCTCTCTCAGCCATGACTCCAAAGACCTCTTTTTCAACAGGAACTTGCAATGTTCCTACAATCACATCTCCCCCCAGAATACTCCCATCTTTTTTCTCCTGGGGAATGATTTACCACCTTACCACCTGGCTTCTTAAGGAGCTGGGACTTCTTTGTCTTCCAACGACTTGAAACTAAAGCCAATTTGAGATTTCGTAGACCTCTCATCATAGAATTAAATGGAAATTTAACTTTAAAAATTCATCATCCTTAAGTTTTGTCCTAACTCTAAGGTCTAAGTCAGTCCATTGTAACGGTAACATTGTAAGTAAAAATCATAAGTAGCTCTAAAAGAAACAGTAGGTATAACAGTATTCTGAGGAACTATTCTACTTATATTTTTTGACCATTCCAACTCCCCTAAAATAGCCACATTCTCAACTAACAGCAAATAAACTAAGTGCCCCTGTCCATTATGTACCCAGTGTCACTCAACTAATGGAAATGTACATGATAACCAAGCCAAGGAAATAAAAAAGAAAGTACACATGAAGTGTACTTTAGATACGTCGCCTAGCTCCAATTAGATTCTCCCTTCATTCCCGCTCTACCTTCTGGTTTGGTTTCAGTCCTGCTCCTCAAAGTTCATGGCCATGGTTTCTTTCCTGGTCAACAAGGATGATTAGAATGAGGCACCTACTCTTTTAAAGCTCCACTGCAACAGATTGTGTAATAGGTATTTCAAGACAATGGATGATATGCCTTTTCCCCTCCATATGCTCTAGAATTTTAATTATACAAAAATGCTTACTCTGACATTCTTGCTTTTTATTTCATAAATAGCAAAATCCAGAGGTAAAACATATTTGTTTCTCTTAATCAGCATATTCTTAAGGCTTTCCTGTTTACAGCTTTAGGCAGGAACACTTTCGGAGCTGCTTTACTGCTTAACATCAAAGCTAAGGCTATCCAGGGAGTGTGGGCTATTTATTTCCATAGTTTCTATATTTAGCTCATGGCTTTGTTTACAGTCATCTCTCCTCCACCCTGCAAACACTTGAAAATTCCCTTTTCTCTCACAATTCTGTATCCTCCATCTCTCTCTCTTGCTGGCTAGCTTTCTACCAAGCTGTGCAATTTCTTCTTGGGTTCTCTTGCAGATGATTCTTGCCTTTCCTCTTTGATTTCTCTCTGGAGAGTATGGAAATTGCCTTTTGGAACTGAAGAAGTGTTCCAAGGACACAACTCCTGCTGTTGCTCATCTCTTTGGGAGAAGGAACACATTCCAAAGGCACTGTCAAGTGCAATTTGAGCTCCCGAGATAGGAGAATATTTTTCACCCCAAAATTCAGTGGATATGTTTAATGGCTCATTTAAAAAGTGAACATTAGTTTTATTTTAAAGCAGGTTAAGATTTTGGGACAAAATTTTTCTTGTCACTGCCTTGATTAATGGAACAACATAATATAAAATGAAGGAGGTGTGTGTTTAATAGTTCAAATAATAACTAATGATTACTTTGGGAAAAGGCACAATGTGGGCAGTGTAAACCAAAAAGAAGAGAACGTTAGGAAACATAAATTAAATCTTGATTATGCTAAGGGCCCTGCTCTGATGCACATCTCTTGCATTTAATTCTCCTCACTGAGCAAAGTACAAGGTCAACATAACATTCTTAAAATGTCAAAATCATAGTAGTTAATTATTCAAGCCTTGAAAATCAGATTGGCTTAATTATCTCTATCATGTGTAGGCCTTCCATCAGGGATAAATTTGAAGGGTTGAGCTGCAAAGGCAGATAAAAAAAGGGTGAAATTTATCAGCAAGAAAACGTTAAAATTAGTTTAGTCAGGTCCATGATTTGGGGATAACATATTGAATAGTTTGTCTCCATCTTTATAATGTCAGGAAGTTATATTCATATGTTATTTTCTTTCAAAAAATATCGTAGAAGTCTGGGAAACTGTTAAACCTCTTTTAAAATGTTGTATCCTGCCACAATTTAATGTAAAACACAAATATCCTTGGCCTCGCTACTTTAAACCAGGATCGTTTTCAACCTCTTTGCATTCTTCAAAGTAGAAAGCATCTCATCTCTCTTCTGCCATTTTGGACGTTTGAGGAAGTCTTCCCTGTAAAAGTTCAGTTAAAATTGGAGGGAAGGGAAATGGTGATACCATGTGAAAAAAATAAAAGAATGTAGTCTTTGTTTTGCAGGATATCTCTGCTCTCCTTTCTCCTGGAAAAGTTTTAGGGAAAGACCTAGCTTTTGCCCAGCTCACTTTTAGATTCTCAGAAGACCAATGGTTCCCTACAGGGAGTAGTTTTGCTGCCCACTGCTTCCCCCTCCTCGAGCCCTGGGCATTTGGCAAAAGTCTGGAGACATTTTGGTTGCCACTCTGGTGGGGCGTTCCTGGCATATCCATGGGTAGAGGACGTGGGTGCTACTGATTATCTCCTAGTGCCCAGGCCAGCACCTGTAACAGCAGAAGGATGGATGCACTGACCCCAAAGGGGTCTGGTCAGAAGACTCACATCATCTGCTATTCAAGGCTTCCAAATTCATAGTCCTAAAGAGGGAAGCTGCTGCTCATTAATAGGTGCATAATTTAAAAAATACTATATTAAAACCTCAGACATGATGAATTTTTAGCTCCCTTTTAGGTGTAAGGACATTCTGCCCTATTCCCCGAAAACATCAAAGTCCTAAACCCGTGGTCTGTTCCCTAACATGAACAATATATAATATCCATCAAGGGTACCCATGGGCGAAAACACAAAACAACATGAAGAGTAAAAGGAACTCAAGTTTCAAATTGCAATTCATTTCAAATTCTTCAAATGCATCTGTGTCAACGCATAAAAAACCTAGGACAAACAGCCCAGCTCTTTCCTTTTGCCTCCTAAGGCATAGTGAAGAGTGAAGGAAGAGCTGGCTTTGACAGTTTTAAAGCTTTTTCACTTTTCAAAAACTCTAAAAATATGGAGAATGAGTATACAGTGTACCAAATATACTGAAAAATAAGTATCAGTTTGGTTAGAGCTGTTTTCTGCTTTTAATTGCCTTAGGTCTTACTTTAAAAAAAGAAAGCAGAGATCATTAAGGGGCAAAAATTCCTTTCCGTATGCCAAGTCTGCATCAGCTGTGCCCACATTGACAGACTCTTATATCCTGCTCCCCTTAAACCTGCCTGGATGTTCAAATATTTGCCTGCAGCAAATACCCACTTCCCTCCCTCACACACATTCCTAGGAAAACCAGACAAAAGGAAAACTGAGACAAGTTAGAGGCTATTGCCTTCTGGGGACAAACCACCTGATTTTCATTGGGCTTAAAAAGATCAGTGTATGGTCTGAGTAGGCCTGCATGTGTGGGCTTCACCAGGTTGGGGTGAGAACCAGAGGAGAAGCCACTGCAGAGGACATTTTGGGAAGAGGGAACTAAGTAAATAAGCAGAGGCAGGGAGGTATCAGTTTGTGACTTTCCTGAGGGACCTTGGGGTAGAGGTATCCCAGTGCCAGGGGCTGAGGCTGAAGAGGAAGACCGAGGCCACCAAGGGCTCAGATGCTCTCAGAAGCCAAGAAGAACTTGGCCATGAAATGGCAAAATCGTAATTTACACAGATAAAGTCAGAGCATCAGGCAATCAGGAAATCAAATTTCAGTTCAGACCCCATAAATAAAGTGACTGTTTCCACCCAAGGGAGAGGAATAACATGTTCTCTTTTGTACTTGTGTGCAGAGAAGAAGGTGGACCGAGCACAGGGTGCCCAGTTGGTACAAACCACGAGACCAAACAAACCCACAAAATCCAGCTCTCGGGTTGGTAGTAAAGCTGGAAGCCAGCATCTGGCAGTGTATTCTGGAGGCCAGTCAAGCCTCTTTATGGACTGCACTTGGAGTATTTACAGATTCAGAGAAAGGGAATTAGGACCAAGATCCCCACCACAAAACAAGCAGCAGCAACAACAAATAATCCTCGCATCTAGAAGCCTGGAAAAGAAATAGCTTGGGTCTCACAGGAGACAATTAGTACAACTATTGCGAAGCAGAGGGCAGCTCAGGTCAGGAGAGAGTGGAGAAGCATCTCTTGCTGACGCTGGCCAGTTTCTCAAGACATTGCACATGGGGTTGACAGCAGAAGTCTGATGTATGGTCTAATGAGCCCGTTGCTGGTATTATGTTTTGATTACGGATTACTAAAAAGTTTGTAGACGTCATTCTCTAGTGTATGTTTATTCATTCTCAATAAATGCTTCTATTGTCTGCACAAGTCCCTGAAATAAAGAATTGCTTAAAGCCCTGATAAACGCAGACATGAGCACTGGCTCACAGTTGCCATTAGCTAACCAGAGAGGCAGGCTTATGACAAAATTCTGTCTCAGGGATGCTTATTTCCAGCTGTGTGTGATACCATGCCAAAGCATCTAGAAGTGCATTAGATGGCCCACTGAGATTCATTAGCAGTTTTATAAACAAGGTGAGAAAGTGTACAAAATTATCATTTTCAGAATTTTAGGGAGAATTCTGGTGGTAGGACATTGATAAAGGAAGTAGAAGGGGCAGAGAGACAAGTCAGGGGCTACTATAATAATTGAGGGCAGTGATTTTCAAAGAGAGGGCTCCAGCCAGCGAGATGGTTAGAAATGCAGACTCTCAGGCCATACCGCACACCTGCTGAGTCATCATCTGTGTCTTATCCAGAGCCCAGGTGCTTGATAGGTACATTAGAGTTTGAAAGGCTGGACCAGGAGGTGAATAAGATGCTAAAAGAAGGAGCCACTGTGGGTATGGGGAAGAGGTACAGCCTGGAGGGATGCTTGGGAAGGTTAGTGAACAGCTCTGACACTTCACTGGTAATCCAATCACATAAAACTACCCTTCAGATACCAGCGGGGACTCGCTTTGCTGGCCTCTTGGGATTTGAGGGTTCTCAGGGTCTACCATAGCTAATGACAGAGATATTTCATCCTGTGGGGTTCCACAATCAACCTTTCTAACTGTCCTCTTCGCCCCAAATGCAAACATTTCTGGGAGGGGGAGGATATATGAATCCATTAATATAACACTTCCACTGAGGTTCTGGCCTCTTTTTTGGGAACCACAGGCAGGAGGTGAGGGTGCCATAAGGAGCCGCCCAGCAGGTAGAGATGGGATTTGCTGGGATCAGGTGAGCCCCAGTTCAGGGTTTCCGGGGCGGCTGGCTCTGGCCCAGGGCTATGTAGGCTTGCCAGCCACAGATCAACAGTTTACAGTAACGCTAACAATCTTTGCTGCAGATTGGGGTAAAGGAGGCAAAGTTCAGCTTGGAGACAGAACCCAACAGGTGGGAGACGCCTGCTCTCTCTAGCCGCAAAATGCCTTATTGCCAGCTGTCCCCTGCCAATAATGCGAGAAGGCCTTGGCTTTAATGATTAAGTGGAGAGTCAAAGGGCAGAAAATAGAGATCAGCTCATTGTCTTTATTTTGTTTTAATTGGGAGCTAGTTCCGGTTTAGCCCAGATTACTGATTCATTAACAAGTAAGCTAACATATCTTGTTATTTATAAACTACACGCTTCAGAAATGTGTATTTTCGTATTCTAAGACATTATTACAATACTTATAATGCACTTCTTTATCACGTAATGAATCTCTGTCACACTCAGTGCAAAATGTGCTGAATACTCTACTGTGTCTGATCTATTACTTTCTGAGTCATCACAAAACCAAACCTTGAAATTCTCAGTGCTCCAGAGGAAACATAAAATGTTGGTTCTCCCCAGTTGGTGTCACTGAAGATATTCTGACCCAAGTCTTCCTGTGTCCTCTCAGAAAGCATGGGGAAGCACCATAATTCAGTAGTTTTCACCACAGTGATTCTGCTCACAGATCCTGGAGTCAGAATGTCCAGGTCTGAATCTTTGCTCTGATACCTACAGTTACTGACACCAAGTACGAGTTATCGAACTTCTCTGTACTTCAGTTTCCACATATGTAAAATGAAGATAATACTTCCTACTTCACAAGGTTATAATGAATATGAAATGAACTAACGTATGCAAAGTGCTAAGTGCACTGGCATGGTCATCGTAAATGTCACCTATCATTATTGCCAAATGTGCGATTTGATAGTTAGAAATTGTCCCATGAAATGTTAACATGCACATCAATCAATGAGAGTGTCAGGTAGGGATAAATGCTGTTTTTTTAAAGGTAGAAAGTGAGGCAAAGGAGCAATGGAAGCTGCTCTGGTTAGGACAGTCCAGGACTAAGCAGGCCTATGCAAGCAGGTTAAATCCATGAGAAGCGGCTTCGCCATGAGGATCTAGGAGAAGAGAATTCAGTAAGAAAAAGCAGCAAGGATGGTGCCTCAGAAACTACAAGAAGAGAGAATTTCAAGGAAGAGGTAGGTCTGGGAGCCATTTCCCATATCAAGTGATTCTAAGGGACCAAGTGAGATGAAAACAGATGACAAGATGTTGGACAAGGGTGACTGTGAAAAGACCTTTTTCAGCGGTGAGTTGGGGAGAGAAAGGAAGGGGAGCAAGTAGACACCAGGAGTGGAGGGCTCACTAAAGGGTCCTGCTGCGAAGTGGACGGCAAAATCAGGTGATCCCACAATAGTGAAAAGGAAGCACTAACCAGACAGAGGGGTGAGGTGAGTAAAGGCATGGAGAAGAGAAGCATGGGGCGTGTGTTCCGGGGGAGGGATCCCAGTGCATGGGGCAAGCAGGCAGGTCCGCGTGCAGGCTCAGGGTACCCAAGCGGGAGCAAGAGGTGGCAGGGAGTGACCACGTGAGCCAGACTGGTTACGGGCATCCTGCATGAATGGAGAGCTTGGAAAAAAGGGAGCTGCTATTAGATGGCAGCAGAGTTTAAAATAAAAGCAATGACCTCTCTGTTCCCAGGACTCACTAAGTCCCCTCTGTTGTCATCTGAAAGGCACCCTTGACATCCATGCGATCCTAGGGAATAGTGTTCATGTGCTCAGCATGTGCTAAGGGGGAGGCACTCTACATGTCAAGTACCAGTTTATTAAAATCCTCGGAAATGCAAAAGGGAGATGTAGATTTAGCATAGCATCCTTAAAATTTACTCCTCATCCTGAGAAATAGGGAAGAGGAAATCCACAGGGCCCCAGGTCAAACTGGCAGGAACTCTAAGGTCTGCAGTAGAAATGGTTCCTGTTTCATCTTAACTATTTCTCAGAGTGAGTTTCTGGCTGAGCCTTGGAAAGGGAAGGGACTTGGATAAGTATTTGTAAGGCAGTTCCAAGGAGGGCTTTTTGCTAGAATTATCAATTAAAGAGACCCAGGGGAGTGGAGAGACCATATGTAAGAAGCACAGCAGGAGGGGTCGTGCAGGCATCAGCAGAGTCAGCATTTACTGAGCACACACTACCGGCAGCAGAGCCTGTGCAGCGCCCTCTGCAGGCAGGAACAGCTGCATCAACTTTCTGTCACTCACAGCATCCCCATCCCCATCTCACAAACAAAGAAACAGAAGCACTGAGATGTTAAGTAACTTGCCCAAAGTTACACACTTCTTATTAAGTGAGAGAACTCATGACTCTGACGCTTCAGTGATAAGAAGGCCAATGAAGTTAATTACCAAAAATAGAAGGACAGAGGTTTTGTGAAGCTGGATGAATGTTGTGTGGGTGTGGAGAGAGAACAAGCAGAGATGAGGTCAAAGTGCAGGTGGGCTGAAAGCCAGTGCCGGAATTAATTCTGTAACACAGCCAGCCTGCCGGTGGTGTAATTCTTAATGGAAGGTTGGAAGGCATCACTCTCCAGTGCACTAACTCTAATTCCAGTGCCTCCCATCCCCAGCCCGTTACTCTCTCCTACTCTCTCCAGCTCAGGGATACATAAGACTGAGAAGCTGCCCACATTAGGAGTGGAGGCAGCTTCTCACTGTGACCAGGACCATCCTTGTCTGCTCATACACTGCTGGTAAAAGTATAAGTGACACCGACACTTTGGACAACTGCGAGTTTCTAATAAAGTTAAATAGACACCCACCTTGTGACTCAGCAAGTCCCCTCCTAGGTAATTACCCAAGAGAAATGAAAAGATATCTTCACAAAAAGTCTGTATGGTATTGATTATAGCAACTTTACTCACAATAGCTCAAAACTGGAAACAAACCAAACATCCATCCACTGGAGAATGGACAAATTGTGGTAAAGTCACACAAAGGAATACTACAGAGCAATAAATAAGAGCAACACAACATGCAGCTACACAGATGAATCCCGAAAACACTGTGTTGAGTGAAAGAAGCCAGACACACAAAAACATGCTGTGTGATTCCACTTAGAAGGGCAAGAATAGGTAAAACTAAGCTGGGTGACAGGATAATAGTTGTCCCTGGGTATTCCTGTATGTGCAAGAGTAGCAGGAGAGATACTGCCTGGAAAGGGCAAAAGATCTGGGGCCATGATAATATTCTATCTTGAGCTACTCTACACAGGTATACACATTTGTCAAAATTCATTCAGTGATATTGATATATTTGAGATTTGTGCATTATACTGTACATAAATTGTGTCTTAAAGAAGAACCATTAGTGTACAAAATAAAAATATTAAAAATTGTCCTTGTTCTGAGGGCTGGGGAAATAAAACCTCTCACTGATGACTTTTAAGTTTATCACCCTTGTCCCAGGTCTGCTAATCAGGTTCTTGACCATCACCACACATCACAAAAAGCAAAGAGAATCAACGCCTCAAAGAACCCACACCAGAACTACTCAACAACTATCCCTGTAGTGGACCATTTTATCGCTTTCTTCCTGTAAGAGGGTATTGATAAAAAGGCATACATACCATTAACATTAACAAAATAATTATGATGCTGGAGGTCCATTGGCAGGGTATCCTCCCACAGAGAAACAGGACAGTACTTGAGCTTTCTTTAGGAATATGCCAAGCTCTGAATAATCAGCAGGCCTCTCATTGTTAAAATCCTGCCTTTCATGTTTTTGGAATCATGGGAATATATTATATATTATTAAAATTTAATAAACTTAAGTATTTGGAAAATAGAAA
Source organism: Aethalodelphis obliquidens (assembly GCF_003676395.1). Lineage (NCBI taxonomy): Eukaryota > Metazoa > Chordata > Mammalia > Artiodactyla > Delphinidae > Aethalodelphis > Aethalodelphis obliquidens. The sequence continues at coordinate 27,278,120 of NW_020837962.1, forward strand.
CAGCCCCTGCTAATTCCCAGATCTGCAAATCACTCCACAAGGAACACCAATGCCCCCACGTCACTGACATTCTAGTGTCTCTAGATTCTTGGGCACCAGAATCTCAGTCACAGGCACCTTTGGGGCATTGGCCCTATTCCACGGCTTATCTTCCTCTCCAGCTCTTAGCAATGGCCATCATGTGCTGAAATGGGTAGATCTCCTGACTATGGACACCTGTGTGGCTTGAGATACCAGGAACTCACTCTTATTCATTTAATTATTCCTTTTCATCTTGCTTACAGGAAAAAAAAAAAAAACGTAAAGAGTAAATGCTGACTTAAGCATAGTTAACTTACTAAGAAAATAAGCCTCTTTGGAAAAAAACTGTATATCTGAATTAACTTCCCTCTTAAAGATGGTGTAATTTTGCAAAGAAAAAATTTAAATTACTCAAACCAATACTGAAACACAGGTATCCTTTACTTTCAGCAAATGTCATAAAATTATAATAATAAATTTACAAAAGTCTCATATGCATCGTACAAGTGTTATTTTAAGTTTTACGTCATGAAATTGGTTAGTCCAACAGATTCCATGTGTTTAAGACCATTTCACAAATAAGTTAGAATTTACAAAATGCAGCATGGATCTCTCAAATGCTAAGCAATGTATACTTAAAAGACTGTTATCACAAAAATGGCACCCTAACGATAATAAAATGAAAACCTACACCTTGATACAAGTTTAAGTTACTACCTTATTTCACATCACCCCAGTGAATTTTCCTAATCTGGCTGTAATAGTTGAGATTGCCAACGGGGGGCCAATCTGCTTGGGTTCAAATCTTAATTCTGCCACTTACAGCTGGGTGACCTTGGGCAAATTAATTAATTTTTCTGTACCTCACTTTCTTTTGCCATAAAATGGGATAATAATAGTGCCTATTTCATCGGTCTGTATTTTACATTGAATCATTTAATGCATATAAAACCCTTAAAGCAGGGCCTATAATGTAAGCTGTGCTTAATTGTTCTCAGCCATTAATATTTATTATTTTTTTTATTCTGGTTCCTTCTATTAGCATTACTAGGGACAGCAGTTAAATATAACACTTCTACAGACAACACACAATAAGGAATAAGCTCACAAAGAGATGCACAAATCATTAGTAACCAGACAAAAAGCAGAGAAAACAAGCGGTCATATTATATGCATTAGACCAGAAAAAAAATGATATCTGCATGGTGCCACGTACATCAAAGGAGTGATATTGCTGGTGTGCATACCCTTAGTTTCACAGTGAAGTGTCACACTGCTGTCCAGGAGGGTAGCCCAGCCCACACGCCCTCCAGCAGTTTTGAGGATTTCTATAGCTCCGTGCCCTTGACTTGGCATGATCCAGCTATCTGCTTTTCCAGTCTAAAAGCTTCCATCAGTGAAGAATTTTGCTTCAAATACACAGGTTAATGTCTAAATAATAAGGGTTGCTCTCACAGAAAAAAAATATAACACTTCTATCACTATGTGAATTAACTTAGACACATAGAAATAATCTTAATATAAATACATATTTTTTTCTAAATAAAGATACATGGAACCAGTGGAAGTTAAGGACTATAATGCTTGTTTTGAATGTTAAAATAGGAAAGATGATAAACATGATTATCAGCATAGTGGTGCAGTCTGTACTAGAGAAAACAGAAAAGTAGAGAAAAGAAAGCTGATATGTGATGGTGAAACAGTAAATGAAAACACTTATATATAACAAACATTCTCTTCCATAGATGTATACGTAATCGAGATAACATAAAACCTTCCAGTTTGAAGGGAATTTAAAACAATTTTATACCAACCCAAGACCGGCATCCATTCTAAGCATCCCTAGAGATGTTCAGTTAGAATCTTTGCTACTCAAAATGTGGTCCTAGTACTAGCACTACCTGGGAGCTTATCAGAAATGCACAATCTCACACCTCACCCCAGACCAACTGAATCAGAATGTGCATTTTAATAATATCCCCAGGGTATCTGCATGCTTATTAAATTTGGAGACGAGGTAGACTATATTATTCTAATTACCTGTACTCGTGGCAAGCTCACTACACATGAGGCAGCTGTTCCACTCCTAGATATTCCCAATTCTTAGAAGGTCTTTATTATATGAAGTCCAAATTTGCCTCCCAGTTTAAGAAAAATATATAGACCACGATCTCATTTTTAAAATATGCTTACATATATAAGTATGATATAAAGCATATATGTATATATATATATGTATGTAAGTAGGTAGGTGTATGTTTAAGTTTACATAGAAAAACTTCTGGGAGGATATCACCCGATTGTAGCCACTAGTAAGCAACTTTTATATGCTCTGTTTGAATCTGTGACTACTTTTTTTTTTACCCTTTACTCTTAGTTCTTGTCAGCTGGAAAATTCAAGATCAGTTCTATTAATTCTTCCTCAGAGAGCTGAAAATAACTCTCTGCCACCCCTTGGACTTTTTTTCTCCAGGCTAAAGGCTCCGAATGTTCTCAGTGGCTCCTGCTGTTCTACCACCCTTACCTTCCCCTTCTAGATCCCTCCACACTGCCAACAGGTCTCTTAGGAGCAGTGCCAGAACCCGGATCTCCCTGACCAGCACTATTAATAGCAATCAGTTGATCTCCAGGACTGCTTTCTTCTCGGCTAATAAAGTCTTCATTTTGAAATGTCATTTTAAAAGTCATGAAAGAAATTAGTCCTTAAGTCACATAAATTATTATAGTCTTTTTCTTCTGAGATGCCCCAAATGTATTGGAAATGCTAGGAAGGGCCCTATAATGGCATTAATTGCACAGAACAGAAACAAAAGAATAACTATCATGTGTATAGTCCTTGAAGGAAGACCATGCAGGGGCACCAAGCAATTCCCAAGACAGAAGGAGAACAAGCACGGGGGGAGGGGCAGGGGGAGTTCTGGTCATATGCATACAGACACTCAAGGTTAGCCAACAGGAACAGTCGAGAACCTTGAATTGAGTTCCTACCGATAAGGTGACAACTGATATAATAGCCCGGAAAATATAAATGAAGAACAAGACTTTAATAGGAAATATTTAAGGGGCTGAGGGTTAGAACTTCGTGTGAAACTGTCTTTTTTATAGTTCCATGTCAAGGAAGTCTAGAACGACAAGTCAGTGTGACACGGATGGGTTGTGACAGGTCTGCCTCTTGGTGTAACTGAGTGAGGCCTGGTCAGTTGAATAACCCAGCTGGTCACCTCCAGCACTAGGGGAACTGCAGACACATTATATGTTTCCTATATATGTTGGTCCACTTTTCCCACACAAAAATATTTATTCAGAAGCCCTGGTATAAAAAGATATTTTTTTCTTGTCAACTTCCATGGCTATTTTGAAAACATACATCATCGCAGTAGAGCAAAGAAAATATTCCCCATGAAACAGAAAGAGACATTTATAGTGCAAGCCTTGATGGGTAGACCCCTGTTCATTAAGTCTGAACACTGCATTAATCTGTGCTGACATTATTTGGTTCAGAAATACCTATGGTTATGGGAAAGTAGATAAAGATTCTAATCCAATGTCTAAACTTGGAGCCACTGCAAATAACACCTGAGCATATTCTGCACTGGCCTATCAACCATGATACAAGAACACGAGCAGCCATGCACAGAAAAGCATGGAGCAGAGGTTAGTATGGGGCACAGACTAGCTTAGGATGTGAAAGAGAAACAAAAGAGCAAAAGACTACAAAGAACTAGAATGACCACAGCATAGTAACATTTTTCCAACTCACTGCTAATAGAGGGTTTCCCACTTCTTCGTCAAGAAGGGCCTGGAATTAAAGCTAGAACTATATGAGTTACAGCTGAACATTAAGTTTAGTTTAGTGTTTTTTTTTTTTTTTGGAAACCAGTTGTTTATTCAACCAATAAACTGACATTATATAAATATATGGGTCGGAACATTATGCTGTTCAGTAAATTATTTCTGATTTATACAACTGTGTGGTTTCAAATCTTTTTAACAAGTTATTTTTCTCACATTTATAAAGTCCTGGGAAGGAAATGAATACTGACATTGAATGCTTGTTATGTCAGAGATTATAACAAATGTTTTAGTATGTATCATTCCATTTAATGCTTATAAACTATGAGATTATTACAAATGAAAGAAGTAAAGCTTAAGGAGGTTTATTAACCTTCCCCAAATCATACAGCTATTAACAGAAAGATCTAGCTTTAAAGTCAAAGTCTTCTACTCCACCCAATGTTTATTACCCCACAACATGCTACCTGAGGACCAAAAGAGTATTGTCAAGAGTATGTGCCCTGAATGATAGACCTAGAAAACAGGATCCCAATGGAGTAGGAACTGGACAATATCTCCACCAGTTCTTGCTACACGTCTCGAGAGCACTATAACTGTTCATAGCTGTGCCTCCAAATATGCTTCTAAGATTTCTCAATCTCAGCACTATTGACAATTGGCGCCATATGATTTTTTTTGTTGTAAGGGGCTGTCGTGTGCATTGTGGGATGTTGAGCAGTATCCTTGGCCTCTACCCACTAGATGTCCCCCCTCAAGTTGTGACAACCAAAAATGTCTCCAGACACTGCTAAATGCCCCCTGCAGAGGGAGGGCGAGGGCAAAATTGCTCTATTTGAGAAACATTGCCCTGAGCTGATACTTGCTCAGCAATTTAAAGGCTGGACAATAATAGAATCCTCGTTTTTTTTACTCTGGACCTAGACTGAAGCAACAGAACTTTTGTTCTGGGCCTTCATGGTAGTTAGACTAAGTACCTCTAGCTGCTATAACAGATAAAATCTCAGTGCCTTAATTCATTGCAAGATTATTCCTTACAATCCAGTATAGGTGTGTCTGTCAGATGTCTTAACTCCAGGTAATCACTCAGGAACCCCATCTCCTTATGTCTTTGTCTCCATCATATTTAACACATGACTGGAATTCCCTCCATTCCATTCGGCCAGGAGCAGGGTGGTGAGGGGAGATGGTAAGGATGGCACATCCTCTGTGTAACCACATCAGCCTGGAAGCATCACACATCACTCCTGACATTTTTTGGTGGAAAATGGTCAGGCAGTCCTGCACTGAGAAAACGTCTTCCAACAATAACACTACATTTTGGAAAGGGGTAGGTATTTTTAGTGTTTTTTCTAGCCATCTGTGCCACAGCTCTGTATTTTCCAAAGCAGCTGCATAAATATTCCAGCCTAATAAGAACCCTGTAAGTTAGGCAAATATGATTGCAATTGTGTATGTTTTATTTCCCCATTTTACACATGGTGAAGTTTGTATACGAATAATTCCTGTGACTTGAGGGTGATATCCTAGAGACAGAACCCCAGTCTGAATCTCAGTTGACAGTTTCCAACTGCAAGGCAGGTGACGAATATTAAGAAGAGCAGAGAGTGACATTAGCTACAAAGAGGGATAGTGTTATAAGCACTGATGCTGGAGTGACTTGTCTCTGCCACTGATGGTTGTATGTGACATCAAAAAAGAATTTAGTCCCTCAGAGCCTCCATTTTCACATCTGGGGATAATGAAGTTTAAATGAGATGATACATAGAAAGTACTGAAGACAATGTACAATAAATTTTGGCTATTGATATCATGCCACAAGAAATAAATAATACATTATCTATAAATTTACAGAATTTTCTGGCTAATATACATCACACTTAAGTTCTATGAATTTGGGGTGTCTTTAGGTTTGTCCACATTAGCCTGACTACAAAGAACAAATAAATGCTCATTGACCTTAGCAGATTTGCTCGTTTCTACAATAGAAACAGAGAGAGGAAGCATCTGGGGAAGAAAGTGCAGATGAATCAGGGTAAATCCATCCCCACTGCTGGAAAGCAGCCCAGAGTGCAAACCCCACTGACGGCAAGGCAGTAGAATCACGTTCATTTAAATGCCAAGGGCAGCACGGAGCATCATGAAAGATGGAAGCAAGGTCAAATGCTTTGTGTGTTCTTATGCCAGTTCAGCGGCCAGAAACTCTAGGGCCAAGAACAGAAACCCAGCACCCAACCTCACTTTCCAGTCCATGGTTTTGAGTCATCTTGTTTTACAGATGAGGAAACAAAGGGCCAACAAGATTGGTGTTTTAATAGGAGACATGGCGGCTCTGGCCATGCAAGGCAAAGGCTGTGAACCCATCTCAGGCAGCAGGCAGGACATCAAGTCTGGCCCAAACACCAGCCCTCTACCTTCTGTGGCCATTCTCAGAGCATAAGCAGAGGGCCCTGGCTGAGCCCTTGCAGGTCCAGAGAGTGCAAAGCCCTTGGAGCCCAGCTGCATGGCTGACAGGGACTTGGTGCTCTGGCCAGGTGTCAGGTCTGAGCCTCTGAGGTGGGAGGGCCAAGTTCAGGACAATGGACCACCTGAGACCTCCTGGCCTCATGGAATATCAGACGGTGACAGCTCTCCCAGAGATCTCCGTCTCAATGCTAAGACACAGCTCCACTCAACGACCAGCAAGCTACAGTGCTGGACACCTCATGCCAAACAACCAGCAAGACAGGAACACAACCCCATCCATTAGCAGAGAGGCTACCTAAAGTCATAATAAGGTCACAGACACCTCAAAACACACCACCAGACATGGTTCTGCCCACCAAAAGGACAAGATCCAACCTCATCCACCAGAACACAGGCACCAGTCCACTCCACCAGGAAGCCTACACAAGGCACTGAACCAACATGACCCACTGGGGGCAGACACCAAAAACAATGGGAACTATGAACCTACAGCCTGCGAAAAGGAGACCCCAAACACAGTAAGCTAAACAAAATGAGAAGACAGAGCAATATGCAGCAGAAAACCCACCAGACCAAGCAAATGAAGAGGAAATAGGCAGTCTACCTGAAAAAGAATTCAGAGTAATGATAGTAAAGATGATCCAAAATCTTGGAAATAGAATGGAGAAAATACAAGAAACGTTTAACAAGGACCTAGAAGAACTAGACAGCAAACAAACAATGATGAACAACACAATAAATGAAATTAAAAACTCTCTAGAAAGAATCAATAGCAGAATAACTGAGGCAGAAGAACGGATAAGTGACCTGGAAGTTAAAATAGTGGAAATAACTACCACAGAGCAGAATAAAGAAAAAAGAATGAAAAGAATTGAGGACAGTCTCAGAGACTTCTGGGACAATGTTAAATGCATGAACATTTGAATTATAGGTGTCCCAGAAGAAAAAGAGGAAAAGAAAGGGACTGAGAAAATATTAGAAGAGATTATAGTTGAAAACTTCCCCAGTATGGGAAAGGAAATAGTCAGTCAGGTCCAGGAAGTGCAGAGTGTCCCATACAGGATAAATCCAAGGAGAAACATGCCAAGACACACAATAATCAAACTATCAAAAATTAAATACAAAGAAAAAATATTATGAGTACAAAGGGAAAAACAACAAATAGCATACAAGGGGATCCCCATAAGGTTAACAGCTGATCTTTCAGCAGAAATGGCAAGCCAGAAGGGAGCGGCAGGACATATTTAAAGTGATGAAAGGGAAAAGCCTATAACCAAGATTACTCTACCCAGCAAGGATCTCATTCAGATTCAACAGAGAAATTAAAACCTTTACAGACAAGCAAAAGCTAAGAGAAATCAGCACCACAAAACCAGCTTTACAACAACTGCTAAAGGAACTTCTCTAGGCAGGAAACACAAGAGAAGGAAAAGACCTACAATAACAAACAATTAAGAAAATGATAATAGGAACATATATATCAATAATTACCTTAAATGTAAATGGATTAAATGCTCCAACCAAAAAGACACAGACTGGCTGAATGTATACAAAAAAACAAGACCTGTACATATGCTGTCTAAAAGAGACCCACTTCAGACCTAGGGACACATACAGACTGAAAGTGAGGGGATGGAAAAAGATATTCAATGCAAATGGAAATCAAAAGAAAGCTGAAGTAGCAATTCTCATATTAGACAAAATAGACTTTAAAATAAAGACTATTACAAGAGACAAAGGACACCACATAATGATCAAGGCATCAATCCAAGAGAAGATATAACACTTGTAAATAACTATGCACCCAACATCAGAGTACCTCAATACATAAGGCAAATGCTAACCGCCCTAAAAGGGGAAACTGACAGTAACACAATCATAGTACGAGACTTAAACACCCCACTTTCACCAAAGGACAAATCAACCAAAATGAAAATAAATAAGGAAATATAAGCTTTAAATGATACATTAAACAGGATGGAGTTAATTGATATTTATAGAACATTCCATTCAAAAGCAATAGAATACACTTTCTTCTCAAGTGCTCGTGGAACATTTTCCAGGATAGATCATATCCTGGGTCACAAGTCAAGCCTTGGTAAATTTAAGAAAATTGAAATTGCATCAAGTATCTTTTCCAACCACAACATATATTGATATCTATGGAACTAGATATCAATAACAGGAAAAAAAAACTGTAAAAAATACAAACATATGGAGGCTATACAATATGCTACTGAATAACCAAAAAATTGAAGGAGAAAAACCATATGATCGCCTCAGTAGATGCATAAAAAGCTTCCAACAAAATCAACACCCATTTATGATAAAAACCCTCCAGAAAGTAAGTATAGAGGGAACTTGCCTCAACATAATAAAGGCCATATATGGCAAACCCACAGTCAACATCATTCTCAATGGTGAAAAACAGAAACCATTTCCACGAAGATCAGGAACCAGACAAGGTTGCCCACTCTCACCACTATTATTCAACATAGTTTTGGAAGTTTTAGGCACAGCAATCAGAGAAGAAAAATAAATAAAAGGAATCCAAATCGGAAAAGAAGAGGTAAACCTGTCACTGTTTGCCAATGACATGATACTATACATAGAGAATCCTAAAGATGCTACCAGAAAACTACTAAAGCTAATCAATGAATTTGGTAAAGTAGCAGGATACTACTTTAATTAATGCACAGAAATCTCTTGCATTCCTATACACTAATGATGAAAAATCTGAAAGAGAAATTAAGGAAACACCCCATTTACCCTGCAACAAAAAGAATAAAATGCTAGGAATAAACTTACCTAGGGAGACAAAAGACCTGTATGCAGAAAACTAAAAGACACTGTTGAAAGAAATTAAAGATGATACAAACAGATGGAGACATATACTATGTTCTTGGATTGGAAGAATCAACATTGTGAAAATGACTATACTACACAAAGCAATCTACAGATTCAGTGCAATTCCTATCAAATTACCAATGGCATTTTTCACAGAAGTAGAATAAAATATTTCACAATTTGCATGGTAACACAAAAGACCCCAAATAGCCAAAGTAATTTTGAGAAAGAAAAATGGAGATAGAGGAATCAGGCTCCTTGACTTCAGACTATACTACAAAGCTACAGTAATCAAGATGGTATGGTACTGGCACAAAAACAGAAATAGAGATCAATGGAACAGGATAGAAAGCCCAGAGATAAACCCACGCACATATGGTCACCTTATCTTTCAAAAAGGAGGCAAGAATATACAATGGAGAAAAGACAGCCTCTTCAATAAGCGGTGCTGGGAAAACTGGAGAACTACATGTAAAAGAATGAAATGAAAACACTCCCTAACACCATACACA